>NW_015150682.1:995035-1004495 GCF_000732505.1 Cyprinodon variegatus
ATATATATATATATATATATATATATATATATATATATATATATATATCTATGTATGTTTTTAAAGAAGTACTCAGGAGCCATATTAGATAAAGAGAATGAGACAAATTATGGTTTATCGAAGCAGAGGACTTCTGAAGACAGATCCAACTACCTTGACTGATGTCGACAACTTATACTGAGGAACCAGATCAGTCTCAAAGACCATTGTGCCTGCATGGTAAAAGATTTTGGATGTTTTACATTCTGCTAAACAAGACCTCATCCAGACCCAGGGAGACTGGACTGTGCTTCTTGCTTCCTGATTATTGATGGAGAGGCTGTTTTCCAGCATAATGTTTAAACCGAGGAAGGACCCTAAATTACCAATCCAACACCCGGGTTGCCTAATTTTTCCACGTGACCTTAGATTTCAAATCATACAGGGAAGCTGATCTACAAGGTCATATAAGCTCATTTTCAGGGTCTGAGGGTTCCCCTGGTGTTTCCAATTACAGACCAGGCCCTACCAAAAAATATCCAGAGCCATCTGTTTTAAAATTACCCCAAAAATAAGAGGTAACACTACAGCATGTGTTCAATTTACCTTCAGAGAGGCATATCGCTGTGTGATACATTTGCATACAAAAAGCACAGAGGTTGCACTTACAACTGTCCTTCAAAGCCATCTTTTTGGAAACGTTCACCCTGGAAGCGGGATTGACAATCACCATTTAGATATTACCATGAATGATACCCGCCAGTGATGTTTTGGACAGTCAAAGGATTGGTTTTGGAGCAAGGCGGTGAGAAAACAACCTTGGGTGGTTAGGAAGCCCTTCACATCTTCAAGACAAAGAACTTGTTGTATCATAATGTACTTCAGCCAGTATAAGTTAGAAAAAAAAAACAAAAAACATCATAAAAAGGTAGAAAAAAAATCATCAATAACAACGCTTATCAATACTAAGGGCTATCCTATCCTATATACTGTAGTATGTGATATCTGTGGTCCATATAAAAATGCTCTCTCTTTCTATCGATTTTGTGTTGATATTGTCATGACGTATCAAGTATTCATGTGTAGGAAAGAAACAACAACAAAGAAAAAAAAAACACAAAACAAGAGCAATTTAAGCACAGTTCCAAGAAAAACACAGAGACAAAACTTTGCACAAACCAGTCCCCTGATATTTGCACCAGACACGAGCACACTCTGTGTCGTGTCCTCAAGGTTTACATTCAGCACAAGCTCGGCCGTGAGCGCGACTGATCTACAGGAGAGGATAATGCATCGAGAGAGGATTTATTTTTTGCTCCTTATTTTTTATTTCATTTTACTTTTTTTTCTATCAAAAGAAATCAGAGGTATTAATGTGGGAGAAGGAACGTTTCAGGTAGAGGAGGCAAAATGCTGAAAAACAGAAACACACGACTCCATTGGGACAATCTTCCTATACACAGTGCTTGATGTAGTTGTTATAAATTTGATGGAGTGTTATTATTAATAATTATTATAACTGTTATGGTTATTATTAACAATTATCTTATGATATGTGATGTTCTTTTACTTGGTGAGACTTTTAAGTGTTTATTGTTTTTTAATGACTTTACTTTTTCATGACTAGTTGATTTAGTTACTTATTTTTTTCCTCGTCATTAAGATTTAGAGACGACTCTAAACTTTGTTGCATGCCAGCTCCATTTAACTGAGAGGCATTGACAGAGCATGCCTGGCATTTCTCAAGGGTCGTCAATGCTTCGAATGGCCAACCCTCCAGCTGTATGTACCGTGCCTAGACATCAGCCTTATGACTTCTTTGTCTCAAGTGATTACTAAGGGTTTCCATTTGGGTACAAAAACATATATTCAGAAGTTCTGGAGCCTTTCTAGCTAGATGAAAGAGTTTGGAAGCAGTTTTCTTCTGCAGCAGCCTGACTGGCTAACTTAATGCGGGCTGTACGCACAAAACCCTACGATGCCATAATATATGTATGTTCAGATGAATGTTTATTACAGAGGTTGGAAGCTAGAGGTCCAAACAGAAACCCGAAAGCTTTGAGGTTCAGTGTCTTTTTTTTCAGGGAAATAGGACAGACGATGTACAATTTGTATTTGATCTTTAGAAAAAAAATGGAGCCACAAAAAGGTCTGTAGCAAAGTCTGTAATAACTCACAAGCCATATCCATTAAGAACTCATCATCACGATTTTATAAATGGTTAATCTAATTTGTGCAAGTATTGTATTTTGTATAGCTAGTACAATCAGAATTTTTGAGTGATCTCTTTAACATTAATTTGAGGATACAAAAAAAAAAACCCTCCGTGTTAGTATATAATGAACTGTACAGTGCCAAACTCATAACATTTTGTTGTCTTTTTATTCTCATAGCATCCTTGTTCGTTATAGGGGTTATTTCTTTTCATCACAAAGAAGAGCAAAATGTGCAGGCAGGTATACTGACAAGCTTGTTTTGTTTGAGGGGAAATGAATGAATATGGTGTACATTTTTACCATGATGAATTCATTTAGAGGGGAAGATGCATAAAGGCTACTGTAGATGGACATGGAGAGTGTCTAGTAGAGAAGATTAATGGATTTATTTTCATGCTGATAGATTTAAATACAAAACCCTTTTTCTTATTGTTGAATGCATTGATTCCCTTGGATACGACAGTGACAAAGAATTTGTAAAATAAAGTTGGTGGGAAAAAGGCTTTGTCCGTTTTTTTAATGTAGCATGCCAGATATTTTCTAATAGAAAACTGTTGGACTTTTTCACATGGTCTATGGTAACGTTAGGAATTCATTCATTTGTTTCTTAATAATTTCTTTAGTGGATGCACACACAGAGCTGTGCCTCTTGGATGAAAGGCAACCTGGGCAAGCCCCCTTATGGTCATTTATACTTTAGATTGGAACGATGGATGGATGGGTGGATGGTTTGTTTGTTTGTTTGTTCATTCGTTCGTTCGTTCGACAAGTCCATACATTTTCTGTTTGGAATTGGAGAGGATCATTTGTGGTCCTGAAAACCAATACAGAGTACCGGGCTGTGAATGGTCTTTAACATTACAGGTATTATTGTCAGTAATTCAAATAACTGAGAAGTTAATTCCAGACTCCATTTGAGGACCTCATAGCCCTTTAACCAAAGAACCTTCTCCAGTGACTGACATCTTTATCAAGTTGTCTAACCTTTTACTAAATTATGAATTTAATATGATGTTGGTCTGATTTGCTTAATTATCCTTAAAACAATATTGACTAACTAGTTACTGATCATCAGCGTTTTTTATTAGAACTGGTACAGATTTTAAATGGACGCCATACAAATAATTCAACTTATTTGAAAGCGATAAATGTAAAGGTCCAAGGTTGAAAACAGTTCCTTAACAGTTAAAATATAGTTTGTTTGTTTTTTTACTCTCATGACAGTTTTGTCTCTGAACCTAACCCCTTATCCTGTTTCATTTATGAATGTTTCACTTTTTTAATGCTTTAAATTTTTGGTCGACATGTAAAAATGGAACAAATTTGTAGAGCTCAGCACACTGTCAAAATGCTTTAAATGCTAATTTCTCGTTTCCTATTTTGAAGATTTTAAATTTCTCTCTTTGACATATTGTTACCCTATATAATGCAGTTTGAAGTTTCTCAGCAATTAAACTGTTTTCAAGCTGAAATACTATTTCAGGTATTATAAATAAACCCCAACTTAATTGATATGTATTTATTTAAATTTTTAGGGGTGCCTTTTATTTACTCATCCAGGATATAGTTGACCTTTTGTCCTGTGGCCACCACAGAGAGGCACCCCTGCAAGCATAAACGGGTGGATAAATGTTTTGGTTGCTGCTGATTTTTGTGATAATCTCTTATTTTTACATTTTTTTCACAACTAAAAAAAAGGCATCCAAAAGTTGTATTTCAATCTAAGATTCTGAGGAGGTAATGAAAGAAGAAAAGTATTTAAAATAAAGCTTTATATGACTCTTACCCAGGGATCCCAATAAATAGAACTTAAATAAAAGCAGAGATTTTTATTTAAGTAAAATCAGTTTTTACGGAAAATATGGCTTCATTAAATTTCGTGAAAAACTATATGGGCAATAAGAAATATTAAAAACGTTGAGTCAAAGTATTGTTCATAAATTTAAATTCAAGTTGTCCTGGATTGTATCATTTTATATTTAGGTGATTTTTATTAAACTGGTTCTGTAATAATGGCAGTTGGTAAGTAAATTAGTGCTGTAAAGGGTCAAAGCAGAAGCTTAGCAGAAACGCTTTTAGGCCTTCATTGCAAACAAACTAAAACTACGTCACTGAAGTGTGAGATGTTGTATAAGGCATATTAAAAGCCACGGAGTGCTCCTTGGAGGGGAAAGCTGTATTTTTAAATAAAATCCACTCTATATCATCCAAACACAGGGTTATGTCACATTGCAACTGCTGGATCCTCACATCAAGTCGGAGGCTGTGCAGCTCATATCTTTAACCTCCTGTGAATACATTGCTCTAAGGTGAGTGAGGGCTCAAATGAAAGAGCAGACGACAGCCAACATGACTTTGGAGCTGGAACAACACAAAAGAAAACACACAAAGGACAGGAAAAATTATATGGATATATGTTTCATTGAGCTCTTATGCTTTTAAGTTCTTGCAGTAAGCCCATTTCACCACTAGGTGGTTTTTATTTAGCCTGCTTTGATCCCTCAGGTTCATAAATTAAAACCTTATTTGTTAAAGAAAATGTCTGTTCATATTCAGAATTAAAACATCTGAAAGTATTATAAATATAAAAGTATTACATAATGTTCAATAAATGATAAGTGTTTAATTGAGAGTAATTTCATTTGAACATGCTTTACCGGAGACATCCATGTTTGTCAAAGAGCACTACTGCCAACTACTGGTTTGTGACGTCACGGTGCGGTATCGGCTGTTTAGCAAGTCCCACTGCTGTATCTGGTGTTTGTCACAATGCATTATTATCCAAGTCATCTTGAAAACAATTTTCTTTGAAATGGTGGCTACATGTTACTGTTTTTCTGTGGCCAGAAGTTCGATGGCAAATCCTCCCTCTTCAAGTTGGCAATCCAACGATGAACCCGTGGTGGATCATGAATCAAAAAGGTGAAATAACAATTTTTTTTTTCACTTTTACCTGATGTATTACAACATCCATCTGCCATGCACGTGGGCATTGTCAGTTTAACTATAGCTTTCGCAAATTTAAATGGTGAAGTCCTCTTGAAATCTTAAATAATTGTTGTTTATTGCAGATTTGTCTAGTAGTTCTCATTTGTTTTGCTTGTAAAGCGGCGAGAATGGCCTTCAGCTTACCGCACCATGACGCCACTGCTAGAAGATGTCAGGAGAAAGGTGTTACTATATTTGGGCCGGTTCCGGACTCAGTGATTGCAATGAAAAATATTGTTTTATTTTTTTTACTGATTAACACTAAATTCATTAAATCACCGCAAACGTATCAGTTTTAGGTATAGATAAATATCCATTGATCATTCGTTGTTGACCCGGACTGCTCCTTTAAATGGGCTGACAAGAGCTTGAGTTCAGTATTTATTAATGAAGAATTATGAACATAGGTTATTCATAACTAGTCAAAGGCTTTCCCACATATTTACCATATTTTTTCAAACCAAAGTTCTTTAGCATCTTACCAATTTGTCTGGGTTTAGCCTTTCTGGAGGCAGAAAGAGACAGAAAGGGATACACAAACATTTGTGACTCTATCACACGGATTGGCTCACTAAACCATGTGTAACTTTTCCAAATCTTTCGGACTATTATAGATTGTCTTGTCCACAGTGCCATTCTGGTAAGCCCACAGATCTTTGTCAGAAATTTGTCTACATTCTATAGCTCTACAATTGTAAAAGTGTATAATATCTTGGGTTAAAATAAACTGGTATTTTGAGCTGTTCAAATTTGTATCCATCTTGATCCATCTTTTTTTTAGTTTAAATAGCCCATTGGTCAATAATACAGTTGCTACCTCTCCGTCTCTCTCTCTTGGGCAATATCACTTGATAAAGCCATTTCTAACATTCCAGTAGCAAATGAGTAATAAAAGTATTCATGATCTATGGTGATATTGTACTGGATCAATATTCGTATCAGCCAATACTTAATGCTGCAATATCATTATCGTATCAAAAGCCAATGTATTGGGAACCCCCAATGTCATTTGACATTCCTAACTGACATTCCTGACTTATATGTTTATATCTTTGGAGACTTTTAAATTATAGCCCTGCTTTAAAATTCTATTTAAGCTTTAAACGTGTGAAGCTGTCATAGAACAGCCATGTTATTTTGAGTTTTAGTAACACACATTGTGGCATTCTGGATACTAAGTAGAGCACTGGTGAAGGCAATTTGTTTAACTACATTTTATGTAACATTATCAGGAAAAATTAGGGTGGTAAAAATATAATTACAAATTTAGCTACATATCAGAATAAAAACACTAATCAAACCATGCTTTTTAAATGTTCTCTTTCTACAAACAACTAAACATGTCATATTTGTTTGTGTGGTCAGAAAAAGTGGTAATTTGATAGACATTCTATAACCTGATAAAATAAATTTAAATTGTATCCATGACACATTTAAAAAGGTACGCAAGAGTAGTTTATAGAGCCTTATTACATACATACACACTTAAGTGAAGTTACATGGGTTTAATCCATACAAGTGTAGTCCTGTTTCTCTGACTGTGAGTGGCTGGATGTGCTCTCTTAGCCCTCTGACATGTGAGTTGGCTTGGAGCTCGTCCACCTGGCTGTGTCTTTCTTGGACGGGCCGCCTTTTACAGGTGCTTTTTATTTTTATCTCTGCTTCCGTCTCCTTGAACCCCAGTCAGCCCTGGCAGATGGCCGCTCACACTGAGCCTGGTTCTGCTGGTTTCCTCCCGTTACAAGGGAGTTTTTCCTCTCCACTGTCGCGACAAGCATTTTTAGAGTGAGGGGTTGCATTTGAGTCAATGATGCAATCAAATGTGAATGTGAATAAACTGAAGTTATTCCCACGTTTAAACTATTTAAAAGTTTGACATACATTATTATTTTTTACTTATTTCTATAGGCCTACAGTTCTAAGGATGATTAAAATTATATATATTCAGGCTGACTTTAATAATGTCTACGTTTGTTGGGTATAAAGTCTAGATAATTATTTCTATAAGTGAAACCCAGCAGCATGAAGCCAAGCGGTGAATCCGCTCTGAGCCCTGAAACACCGTCCGTGAGCCCCTCTGTTGCCGCTACCCGGAAACATTACAGGGGCCGGAAAGGACCAACGTTAGGGGAGCACACGTCACTCACTTTTACCAAAAAAAATATATATATTACTACCGACCGGCCAAAAATTCTCCTCGGCCCTCAAAATAACAAGCTAATGAGCTCCCCACCAGCACAGAGCGGCCGGTAACCAAATGGCGATGAAGCTGATAATATTCTAGCATTCACCCAGCTCAGCATCAGTGAAAATGGCTCTGGCTAACGACTGGAAAACAGCACGCAGAAATGGAAGCGAACCGTAGCTAGCCAGCAGGCAGATAGAGGGAGAAGAAGAAGAAGGCGTGCCAGGCCTCGTCCATCTGCAAGCTCTGCTCTGTTACTGGATGCGTAGGTAAACATTTGCCGAATATAGTGTTACGCAGATGTATGTGCTACAGCTAGCATCGTCGTGTTAACCGTTTACAATTGTGCTTTGGGAGGATGCTAACGTTAGCAACAATGTGGCTTTTGTAAAAATGCGAGTGGCTGGACATTTCCAGACACACTGAGCCAAAGTCTAATACGATGCTATAGACAAGTTTAGATTTTCTTTCCCTGCTAAATGTTTTCCAACACTGGAACAGGAGCTAAGTGGGTCCGTTATTACACGTGCATCTAAGTAATGTTTACACGGTGAAGTGAATGGGAAGCTGATGTTAATTGTAGCATTTTTGTCCCCCCCCCCTTTTTTTTTGCAGGATTGCCGATTTGCATTAACATGAAAGGCAGACATATATGCGATAGATAATCTACCAAGGGAGTTCAGACTTCAAAAGATTCATCAGTTAAATTAGAGGAAACGGTAAGATTTATAGAGGTGAGCATAACAACATTAAAAGTGAGTAAATGCTACAGAAGACTGTGAACTTTTGATGTTGTTAGTAACAGTAATTTCTTTTCTGTCATTGTTATTTTGGTTATTTTCACTTGTGTGCGTTTATATAGAGGTGTATTTATAGTTTACTTGATTTCCCCCCTTATTTAACAATAGATAATTGTATTTAAAATATAAAAAAACAATTGAAACTATTGTAGATGTTCAAAAATCAAAATAGAGATTCTAAGGTAAATTATATTAAAAGCTGTGAGAGGTTATGACCCAAAATCACACAGCCATATCATCTCATTTATGAATTCAGAATATATTCTCATTCTTCATAACTAGGGCTGGGTATTTTCCCCAAAGTCCTGAATCGATTCGATTTTGATTCATACAGTTCTAAATCGATTAATTTCGATTCAATCTGTTTTTACAACAATGAAAGTGGTTCAACTGTGTTTCAAAACTCTCATGTATTTTGTTTTTTCCTGTCACATTAAACAAAGTGCAAACTTGTAAACCGGAGAGTTTAAACTTGAGATGTGAGAAAAACTGTCTCAAAAGTGCAAACTTGTTTGTGAAAAGTGAAAAAGCCTCACTCGAGCAAGCAGACGTGACACAGCGGGGACACAACAGACATGCATGAGCTGCATTATCTCCACTGCACAAACCATATTTGCAGCATTGTCTTTAACAACAGGGTATTTGCTGGTCAGCCTCCATTTGTTGATGTCTTCAATCAACCTATTAGCTATATTTGCAGCTGTCTGGCTTGAAGTATTTTCAATGCATCTCTCCTGCTCATTTGAATGTAAATGTCACGCATGTCACTATAAAACTAATCTATCTCATTCCCTAGACGTCGATTTTGCAAAAATGTAAAGGAATCGATTCAAAATCGATTAAATCGATTTTTTTTACCCAGCCCTAATTATAACAGTAGCATAGAATATTCTTTAAAACTCAGTGACATCCAGCAAACATTTTTACTTGCAGGTGCATAGTCATTATATGCTTATACCACAACCAGCCAAAGCAGTTCATTTTCAGATAAATTATTATACGTTAGTGCAAATGTTAACTTTTTTTCTTTTTGAACCTGGAAAGAATTTTTGCACCTTGCACAATCAGAAGACGAACATTTTTATATCCCGTTGCCATCTTGCGGCGATTTCGCGACCATCAACTTACCAGCTTGGACAGCTTTAAGGCCAATTTATGCCTCTGACGCATAGCCTCTGCAACCATCCAATCTGTCTCTGTGCGCGACCACGCCCCCCGTGCAGAGGTTCTGCAACCGTCTTCGCGGAACCTAAAAAAAATCCTGACTACAACGTCGGACGGTCGCAAACCTG
>NW_015150682.1:1004509-1086345 GCF_000732505.1 Cyprinodon variegatus
AAGTGTGCAGATGAAAAGCAGCTGTGATTGGTCCTTGGTATGCCTTTCCGGCGGTCTGTGTGGTTGTCTTTCTCGATTCGGTGCCGGGGCGCGCCATTTTTATAAACCGAGGAGTAATAACAATGGATACCCACGATGAAAGGTTGATGTCAGACATGTTGTTTTGGAAAATAAACACTCCTGCAGGTGCCGCTGAAGAGTTCTCGAATAGACTCCCCCTAGCGCTTTGGTGGGAAACTGCTGTGCGTCCCTAGAAATTCCAGACCGAAGTTGCAGAAGCATACCAGCAAAACTGGTTCGCAACCAGACGCAAGCAACATTTGATGCGTGCGGTTGCAGAAGTATAATCCGCCCTTTAGTTGCTTCAGTGAACGTCAGCATTTATATTTTATTCCGAATGCTAGTCGTCCCTTATCTTGCTTGGCAAACAATTTTTTCTTATTTTTTTTTGCCTGCACGATATCGCATCTCCAGTTACCTGATCTTGTAATGCTTGTGATTGCAAAAAAATATTGAACAAAAACAAAATGTAAAACCAAAAAAAAATTTATTAACTCAACCTGGCCATCATAATGTAATTGAATTCAGGTTTGATTTAAATGTTCACTAAATTCACACATATAAGAAAAAGACAAAAATTTATTCATAATTATGGCAGGGTGGACGACAAGAAGTTTAATTTTCAGTGAGTTAGCAACCCTAGCAGTTATTTGTTATTGGGGTTACAATCTCTCATATTCATTAAGTGAAGCCTGGTGCACGTTGTCTTCAAGTGTTTTAAGTGTTTTTGATTACCTTTCTGTATCATTCATCAAAATAGGTAATCCACCAAGAAATTTGCTTTAGAATAAATATTGTCACTTAAAATTCTCGAATAGGTCACTTTTTTATTCAGCTTTTATGGTCGTTGTAATTATATCCAAACTTTTGTCAGAAATTAACCGACATTTACAGTAACTTCAAACTTTAAGAGCAATGTTCATAATTCACTCAATTCTCAAAAGTAATTGTTGGTGAGAACTTTTCCACTCATGACCAGAATTTGTTCTCTAAGACAATGTAAAATACAGAATCTGCCAAAAGTAAGTAAAGCTTATCTTGGAGCCACACACTGCCCCATCCCTATTCAGGCTCTTTTCTATGTTTTCTAATGTATTTTTCTTACCTTGTACTATGTTATGCATTGGTTATTAAAGGAAAGTTTAGCATAAGATAACGTGTAATTCAGAACACATAATGTTCAGCGTATAAAGATCAGATAATATAGTTATGAATTAATACAGGTCACTATCTTCAGCGCTTTGTTAAATATGCAAAATCTGCCTCTTTTCACACAGATGCCTACAAGGTGCACAGTATTCATTCACAGTAAAGAAAAAAAATATGCTTTGGTGTTTATTTTCAGTAGTCTAATTCTGAAAACAATTGGCATATATACAGCAACTTTTTCTGTGCAACACTCCAGCAAAATCACTCTTAAGGTAAGTTATTGGAAACAAAAAATGTTGAATATTATTCTTTATTGCAGTTACTGCAAAATATGGGAATATGCTTTCAGATATGGCACTAATTCTTTACTGCATTCTCTTCAATGCAAGGAACTACTAAAGGGTTTGAAGATCATCTGACATACATTTACATTTGCAAGAGGCATATTTGTTTTAAGTACTTTAAAATAAGTGCCAATAAGTTTGACGAACATTTGTTTTTTGTCTATTATAAGAAGTGAGTTTAAAACTGTTTCATGCATTTTGTTGAATTTTAATCTTTTTTATTTTTTATTCCCTTGATACAGTTACATCCACTGAGTTATTTTTCTTTTAGGGTTATTATAGTAAACCAGGCCTTTCGAGTCAAATATACAGTGAGGAAAATAAGTATTTGAACGCAATGCTATTTGGCAAGTTCTCCCAATTAGAAATCATGGAGGCGTCTGAAATATTCATCGTAGGTGCATGTCCACTGTGAGAGACATAATCTAAAAAATAAAAATCTAGAAATTACAATGAATTATTTAAAAAAAAATTTTTTTTGTATGATACAGCTGCAAATACATTTTGAACACCTGAGAAAACCAATGGTATTAATATTTGGTACAGCAGCCTTGTCTGAATTTACGTAGGTCAAATGTTTCCTGATGTTTTTCACCAGGTTTACACACTCTGCAAGAGGGATTTTGGCTCACTCCTCCACACAGATCTACTCTAGATCAATCAGGTTTCTGGGCTGTCGCTGAGAAACACGGAGTTTGAGCTGCCTCCAAAGATTCTCTATTGGGTTTAGGTCTGGAGATTGGCTAGGCCTTGCCAGAACCTAGATATGCGTCTTCCAGAGCCACTCTGTGGTTATCCTGGCTGTGTGCTTTGGGTCATTGTCATGTCGACCCATCTTCAATGCTCTAACTGAGGGAAGGAGGTTGTTCCCCAAAATGTCGCAATACATGGCACCGGTCATCCCCTCCTTAATACAGGGCAGTTGCCCTGTCCCATGTGCAGAAAAACACCCCCAAAGCATGATGCTAACACCCCCATGCTTCACAGTAGGAATCGTGTTCTTAGGATGCTACTTATCATACTTCTTTCTCCAAACACAGTTAGTGGAATTATAACAAAAAAGTTTTTTTTTGGTCTCATCTGACCTTGGGATGCAGCTAACGATTATTTTGCAAATCAATTAAACTGTCAATTATTATGTTAATTTTTTTTTTTTTTACAATCTTGGTATAATTACTGCTCTAAGTGGGTTGTTCTGTCAGTTAAAGGCACGTTTTAGTCTATACTCCAGTTAACAATTACTTGATTACTAAGTTAGTTGACAATTATTTCAATAATCAAATAAACATGATTAACCCAAGTAATCGTTTCAGCCCTAATCTGACCACATGACTTTCTCCCATGACTCCTCTGGATCATCCAAATGGTTTAAGATGGGTCTTGACATGTGCTGGTCTAAGCAGGAGAACCTTCCATGCCATGCATGATTTCAAACCATGTTGTCTTAGTGTATTACCAGCAGTAACCTTGTAAATGCTGGTCCCAGCTCTTTTCAGGTCGTCGACCAGCTCTTCTCATGTAGTTCTGGGATGATTTCTCACCTTTCTTAGAACCATTGAGACCCCACAAGGGAAGATGTTGGATGGAGCCCCAGTCCGAGGGAGATTGCCAGTCATGTTTAGCTTCTGATTGATTCTAATAATGATTGCTCTGACAGTGGACCTTTTTTCACCAACCTGTTTGGCAATTTCCCAGTAGCCCTTTCCAGCCTTGACGAGGTGGACAATTTTGTCTCTAGTGTCTTTGTACAGCTCTTTGGTCTTGGCTATGTAAATAGTTGAATTCTTACTGATTGTATGGGGCGCACAGGTGTCTTCATGCAGTTAACAACCTCAAACAGATGCATTTAATTTAGGATAATAAATAATAATAATAAATAACATTTTGAAGGCAGACTAAGGCTGTGTCCGAACGTCCGCCCTAACCCTTAGATCCCTTAATCACTACATAGAGCAGGGACTATATAGTGGACTTTATAGCGAAGTGCCTGCATTGTCTTTGTTTTTGGTCGCTGCTGTCACAGGTGACAGCAAATCCCATAATGCTTTGCGAGGAGAGCTCTCCACTCAACACATTCTGGGTTATATCAGCTCGTTTCATGACAATGGATGATCACTACTTTATAAAAGTGCATTGTGGGAAATTTTTAATCCACTCACTATTTTTTTAATCGACTAGACGTTCAGACACTCATTTAAAATGGTGTAACACCTATATAGTACCATATATAGGGATTAGGGTGAACATTCGGGCACAGCCTGACTGGTCTTTGAGGGTCAGAATTCTAGCTGATATACAAGTGTTCAAAAACTTATTTGCAGCTGTATCACACAAATAAATAGTAAAAAAAATCATATGTCATTTCTCTATTTTTTAGATTATGTCTCTCACAGTGGACCTATGACAGTTGCAGACCCCTCCGCAGTTTCTAAGTGGGAGAACTTGCATAATAGCAGGTTTTTCAAAAACTTATTTTCCTCACTGTAAAAGTTTTCAAGATTCCTGTAGAAAAAATATTGAAATAATTTTTACTTGTTTTATTTAGTAGCATCTTGTATAGATATAAAGGCCAATATGATATTCTGTGTAGAGTGGTTGTTATTTTAAACCAAGTTATATAAAGCCCTTCTATGACTTGCACCCCTTCTTGACTTCTGTGTTTTCAGCTATAGGAACTTCTTGGCTGAACAAGGATGAGGAATCTTAGGTGAAGGAACACAGTTATTATCAAAGGAGACAAGAGATCACCATTTGAACTGGTTCCTCAAAAAAAAAACACACTTGAATAAATTTTTGATGCAGTTGGGTGGAACTCGTCTACCGTTTATCTTTGATCATCAGTTTGTCACCTCAGCTACCCCACTGAGTTTTGAAGTGTAGTGTGGGCAGTGGATGATCAAGAGGGAGTGGCAGCGCCAGAGGTAAACAGTCTGGAGAGATGAACCTTAAGCTGTCTCCAAAGTAAGAACATAGTAGCATTTTCCCACCCTTAGGGTGAAGTCTGCCTTTCACCCCTGAGTGGAGGGATTACTGTAGCCGCTCCCAGCGCTGGAGGTTTGGCATCTGCACCCCCATGTGCCAGTGAGTGGGAAATGTTCCAATTTGGAAAATACAATCTGGACATTATAGAGATGTTAAGTGGGCACCAGGCCCACCAGTTCAAAGGCCTCGGTTTAGATCGACAGCTACAGCATCAGCAGCAAGTGCAACTTCACCAGCATCAACTCCAGCAGCAGCAGCAGCAGGCTGAGACTTCTGGAGCTCTTCTGTCTGGACTTGGCCTGGGCCCCCTGCAGGGGTCAAGAGGTAACGCCTTTTCTGATTCTGCCTCCATTTTTGCCAAGATGAGTGCCCCTCCTCCCCCACCTTTACAACAACAGCCTTCCTCATCTCAGACCTCTCGTTCAAAGTCAAGCAAGATGAGCAGCAGCAGCAGCTCAAGTCATTCTTCAGGCTACCCGCAGTTCCTGCGCTCTTTCCACCCGTCTGAGGCAGCACTAGCACAGGAGCAGTTACACCCAAGTGTAGGCCGCTTTGAGCACTTTACCGGGGGAAGTAGCAATAGCGGGAGTGCTGGGGGATTAGGAGGATTAGTAACATCAGCACCCCCACCCCCTCCTCTTCATCCCGGCCTCTCTGTCCCCCAGGCATCACCTGGCCCCTCTTCTTCCTCTCCCTCTCCATCAACATCTGTTGCCACCTCTAACAACCCTTCTAGCAGCAGTGCAGTCAGCTCTTTGGGACACCAGTTGGTTGGAGCCCAGTCTGATGCACGGAGCCTTCACCAACAATTTAGTTGCATGTTAGCTGCTAATCAATATTTTCTTTCTGGTGTGCCTGCTAATGCTAGTTTAGAACAGTTTTTAGTTCAACAGGGAACTCATAACCACTTAGGGATTGGGTTAACTCAGACCAGTGGGGAGCCTAGCACTAGCCTTGCTCCTCCTCCTGCTTTGCACTCCTCACACTCACATGGCCACTCCACCCCCCAGCCCCAACAGCCTACACAGCAGCCTACCCAGCAGCAGCAGCTTCCACCTCACTCCCTTTCCCATCCCCACACTCATTCTCATCCTCACCACCCTCTTCACCCAGGCTCCCAGGCTTCATCACTGGGTGGCTTTGACTTCCAGGGCATTCCAGTGCTTTCATCTAATCAGATAGCCTCTCTGATGCAGCAGGAAGCAGGTTTGCCCCTTCCCTTACCACTTCACTTATCTTTATCAAAGGAAGACGGTAAAGGGGAAAGCAGTGGAGGCGGAAGTAGTGGTAGTAGTAGCAGTAGAAGGAAAAAAGCCATGGCTGGCTATTTGCCTCAAAGAAAATCTGATAGTGGTAGTAATAACAGTAGCAGCCATGCTCACAGTGTCAATGGCAGTAATCCCAGTACTGCTAGTAATAATGGAGGGCTAAGTCATGGCCAGCCCCCAGCTTTGATTGGCAGTGGGGTTGGTATGACAAATATGAGTGGAGATCCATCATCTCTTCTTGTCTCTTCATCTTCATCCTCATCAGTAGTTTCTTCTTCCTCCTCCTCTGCTCCTTCTTCCACTGCTGCCTCAGTACTGGTTACTAATGATTCTCAGCTTTCTAAATCTGATAACCAGAACTCAATGCAACCCAACACTTCTGAGTCTGATACAGAGCCTATTTATAGCTGCGGAGATTGTGGCAAAAGCTTCCCTCACCTATCAAGCCTTCGCAGGCATATGCGCATGCATGAGCCAACCGCAGCAGGTACTAGCAATACTTCCACTACAGGCCCAAACCCTGTTTACATTAAAACTCAGTCTGACCCAAGCCTTCCCCATTCGACCCAAGAAACTCCCGAACCCTCGTCAAATTCTTGTCCTAGCCCAGACAAAATATTTCACTGCCCTGACTGTGGTAAAGGCTTTAAGAAAAAGGGGCACCTGCTGCAACATGGAGTTATACACTCTTCAGCCCGCCCATATGGCTGCTCCACCTGCTCTCGGGCTTTTAATCGTAGAGAGTCACTGACACGTCATGAGAAGATTCATGAGGAAAAGCCATTCAGATGTCCTGCCTGTGGTCGTGCCTTCCGAGAGAGCACCTCTCTTCTCAACCATGCTGCCTCAGGCACCTGCGGCAAGCCAGGTAGGGGACCCAAACACCGGGGCAGCAAGACAGGAACTGATGGTGAGGACAGAGTTGGGGGAGGGGGTGGAGGAGGTAATGGAGGAGGGGGAACTTATCAAAGCAATAGAGGGGTTATTTATGGGAAAACTGAGGAAGAGGATGGTGTAATCATTGTGAGTGAAGGAGAACCTAAATCAGGTTTAGGATGTGATGGTCTATTTCAGTCTGGAAGGGGAGGGAATTCAAATGACAGGGAGAGAACTGATGGTAAATACCCCACTGACTACTCTCGGAATCGTTACACAGGCTACCATGATGACCACCGTTCTCAAGGTAATCCATCTCCGTGCTACTCTGGTGCCTCCCCCTGTGGAAGTGGGATGGCCGGCCCAGCTCTGAGAAAGGCTCCCTTGGCCCCAACTCTGCATCCACACTCACAGAGCCACAACCAGCACCACCATCCGCAGCAGCAGCCCCACCTGCCTCTTTCTTCTCTACTGGATGACTCAGAGGATGATGTCACTAGCTCTGTCAATAATGCAATCTCTGCAATAACAGCTGCTAGCAACAGTGGAAATAGAGGGGATGATAGGGGAGACATAATAGGAGGTCTGCTTGGTGGTCTTGGATTAGGACCTCTAGGCTCACCTTCCTCTACATCGGGCATAGATAAGAATTTCCGAAGTGGTGGGAGCCAAGAGGCTATGAGCAGCAACCCACAGAATCCTACTGCAAAACCAAAACGTCCTCGCAAACCAAGAGCTAAAAAAGATCCTGCCACTGGTGGACAGCCCCCAAAACGTAGGCAGTACACCCCAAGAATGGGGCAGAGTGGGCTCCCACGCACTCACCTTTGCAGTGTCTGCGGTAAGGGGTTTGCACGTCGTGAGACTCTACGCAGACATGACCGCATCCACACTGGTGAAAAGCCGCATCATTGCACCATATGTGGAAAATATTTCAGAGAGGCGTTTCATCTCAGCAAGCATCAGACAGTCCACTCTGGTGCAAAGAATTACAAATGCACAATCTGTGGGAAAGAATTTGGTTACTCCCAGAGCCTTAGGAGGCACAGCAAACTCCACCAGAAAGGAGAGCTGGAAGAGGTACCCACAACACCAGCTCCAGAGACCCTCAACAGCTTTAACCCAAATACTCAATGTAGCGTGGCACAAGACAGGAGCCAGAACCCAGCACCAACCACTTCTTCCTACTACCCATACTCTCAAGACGTCAAGCCTCAAGACTCCAACCCTCAGCCACAGCCTCCTCCCCCACCTCAATCGCAGCCTCCGCCACAGCCTCGACTTTACACCTGTGCTATATGCTGGAAGTCCTACCGTCATCACTTCCAGCTTACTGCTCATCACCAGATGGTTCATGAAGGCGGGGGGGACAAGTTCTTCTCCTGTGAGGTATGTGGGAAACAGTTTGCCTACTCTAATAGCCTCACTCGACACAGGCAGTCTCAGCATGGGATTACCCGAGCTGAACAGTCTAACCCCCAAGAAGGCAGCAGTGGATCTGGAGAAAACAGAAGTGGGAGTGATGTTAATCAGTCTGCTTCTGAAAGCGAGGCTGCAACCAACGCTCTGCTTCAGATGGCTCCATCCACTGACGGTCATGGAGGGCAGGGTCTTAGCGTTGTCACTCATAGTCACCAGCAACCACCCCCGCAACCACCAGCTGGTTACTCCCCCCTCTTCTATGATGCTGCAGCAGCCCAGTCCTCCAGTGCTCCATCTTACTCTCAGCCCCTCCCCCCCAACTCCACAATCATGCCCCCACATCATCCGCATTCCCCTGCTGGGGTGAAGGGAGAACACATTTATCCGGCTGGGTCCCGTAGCCGCACCCTTCACACTACTGCCCCGTTCCAGCCCCTCACAGAGCTGCCCTCCACCGAACATCACCATCTGCATCACCATCATCACCTCTCCCACCATCATCCCCATCATCAGTTAGAAACCCAGTCCCACCAACACTTTGAGTGCAACATCCCTCTACCCCACGATGAAATGAGACGTCACAAGAAAAAAAAAAAAAAGTCCGACAGCAGAGAATGGAGGGATAATAACTGGGGAGCCCAGGATATAGTGAGACATGATGGAGTCAAACGGAAGAAAAAGATGAGCTGTACAATTAGAGGGCAGCATAATAAGAAACAAGGTTCACTTCGTTTGACGATTAGGCGAGGGGAAGGATCTGGTGGTGGTGGGTATAGGCTAATCAACACTGCAGGAATGAAGGTACAGATCCTGTCATCTCTCCAAGTCCCAGTGAAACGTTTCGGATGCCCCATATGTCCCAATTCCGTGTTTTCCCGCAAAGCGGGGCTGCTGATTCACATGGCAGTTAAACACCCACAAAAGGCCTTGAGCGCCCAGGATCGGCTGAGGTGCAGAGTGTGTGGGAAGCAGTCTCAGAGGCCTTTGACAGCCTTCATCCATCGAGCCTTCCATCGTGCCAGAGGGACCTTCTCCTGCCGTCACTGCTCCGCACGCTTCTGGAACGCTACACTTCTTCACAGGCACAAAGTGTCCTGCCGCCGCAGGGCTAAAAGACTGCAGAAAGGAGATGGGAAGAGTCTGAAGCTTTCGAAGAGACCCGATGAAAGACAGAATCACGACAGTCAACAGGACATGCCATTTTTGCAGGAACCTTACAGATTCTGATCGTGGGGTCTAAAAGAATGGCATATGAGAGGGATTT
The DNA here is from genome assembly GCF_000732505.1 of Cyprinodon variegatus. Taxonomy (NCBI): domain Eukaryota; kingdom Metazoa; phylum Chordata; class Actinopteri; order Cyprinodontiformes; family Cyprinodontidae; genus Cyprinodon; species Cyprinodon variegatus. Next base: position 1,013,875 of record NW_015150682.1, read on the forward strand.
TTGTTCAGTTATAAAAGAGGAAACAGAGATAAAACAGGGACTGGCAAAGGCATCTACTGCCCTAAGGATAATTTTCCTCTCTTTTTCTGTTGCATCTACTCTCCTATTAGACTGAGTGTGTTAACAACTACTGTAGAAAATTATATTAAATATCACCAGAGATTCTTCCAGATTATATTGGAAGGTATTCAAAGGTGTTTTCAAAGACGTGACTGTTTCCATAGGATCATGAATTAAAACCCCTTAAGTGCATTGACACTATGCTTGGCTGACACTGTGCAGTTATCTAGACAAGTTAGGTAAAATGACCTGCTAATGTATTTCCCCTTACACAACTTAAGTTCCCTGCTACAACTCTTGCTGTATGATAACGTCTCTGCTGTGTATTTTGTCTTGTTGTTGTTCACTTAGAGGCTCCGAGGAGTTTTTTTTAATGTAAAGTGCATTTATTAGGAGTAGGGAAATGGGGACAAATATCTTTTTTGTTAATAGTATGTCAGTGCATGTTTGTTCTCTGGTCAAGTTTTTTGCTGAGGTTGTGAAATCACTCCTGCAGTATGTGATGGTTTATTCAGTATATCTCCAAAACTTTGTAGTGTAAACTTGATTTGAGAGTTGCCCCTATATTCCTTAGTAACCTAATCACACATAAGTGAAATGTAAGTTCCTGGTAATTAGCAGTACAGTGATCCCACTCCTGCCAAAATGAAGAAGCCTTGCTTACAGTGTTTACTTTACTTTGAGGATATCCCTAGCTTTTATACTGCAGGATTAAAACAGGTTAAAATAAACATGTTATACTCATGTTATTTCTACGCTATTTTTTAGCACTGATTATTTCTACAATACTTCTTCAAAAGACAAGGACCTATCATGATAAACAAATGTAATATTCCATGTATTTGTGTGTAACCCAATGAGTCTTCATGCCAGTACTCTACTTACCCACTTCAAGGTTTGGGTTTTTACTGATTTGCAATCATGTTATTAATGTCAAGCCTTGTTTTTTCTTTCTTCAACTGAGTCTGATGAAATAAGTTTTTAAGTACATCGTGTCACTTTATTCACACATGAAATGTTCATACCCCTGTCAAGTTTTTTGTTTTCTTCCAAAGGAAAAAAAAAAATCTAGTTTTAGTATATTTCTATCACATTATTTACTGAGAAGTCAGTAGTTGATTATATTTCAGCAATGAATAAACCTTAAGTGTAATAATTTGTTTTCTTTCTTTTCTCATCATCAGAAACCTGCAAGCAATATCTAGAGCATAGTACAAGATAAAGGGTTTAACTTAACAAAAGTTGCATTTTTATTTAGATATATGTAAAATGTTTATTTTTTAAGCCTTGGATTGATTTAGTAAACGTCAGGATGTAGTTTCTATAACAATAAATTTCATTAAAGTGTTTATTGTTTGAGGATAATTAATGATTTTCAGTACTCAAATTAAACAATAGTATTATCTCCATGTAGTCATGCATTTTGTGTATCAGCTTAATCATTGCAGGGGCTCTGTTGGCTTTCAGCAGGCAACATTTGGAGTACATCCTAGCCAGGTCACCATTCCTTAACACCTCAATGCAGGTTTCACTACGTAAAACATTTATATAGATTTATTAAAGTGACATATTTCAAGTGTGTTTTCACTTTTTCAAATTCAGCTTTACAGCTAATGAAAAACCACTAGATGTTTTTCTTTAAATTTTAATATTACACGATTCAACAACTAAGTACTTTTAATGCTCAAATATCTGATTGAAGAGAATCTTCATGTTTTTAAGTTGTCGCTGTGTAGCAATGCAAGAAGGTGAAGAAATGATCAGGCTGTGATGAGATGTTAAGGAAACCCAGGATTTAATGGGGGACTTTAGCTTGTCTACATTGCCAGCTTGGAATTCCGATCTTGACCACACTCACTGGGGGAAGTTCAGACCATACTGTAAAAATTGGATTATAAAAAATTCAGAGTCAACTTGTTTTATGCTTAATAGAAAAAATACCGCTATACTGAGTATATATCTGCTCAAGTGTTTCAGTTAATAGTGAAAAAGTGACAGCCATGCAGTGTAACTTTTACTCTGTATGGTGTCGATTACCCACCAGTCTCTGAGAGATCTGGATTTTGACACTAAAATGATTAAAATTTACACTGGCTAGTAGGTTTTACATTCATTTGGAAGGGGACCAGATGAGTGTATAACATTTAGATTCGGCTATGCAGGTGCTTAAAGTACCACTTGTTTTTTTAGTGTGCCACATTTTTTTCTTCCACTTATCTTTCCATTATAACGCTTGGCTAACTCCCTCCGTGAAGAGCCAGCTTCTTTAGCAATAACATGTTTCTTTTACTTGTGAAATATTTCATTGATTTTATTTTAGTTCAATATCAAGTTGGCCCCTGCCAGGATTGTGTAAGGTTATAGCAAAACATAATTAGTTTGAAATAAAACGTTAATATTATTTTTGAGATGCAGCTTTCTCTCTATTCAAAGAATAATTGGATCTCACTTGTGGCACCACAAGATGGCAGTAAGCTTCTCATAGTGATCCTTGCCTGGTAGGGATGAGTGGGGCAGTCACATGGATGCAACTGTGATAGGAAAAGGACTTGTAAGGCTGGGCGTTCTATCATGTATGCAAATAATGTGGCGGTTTTCGTTTACTGGAAGATTAATACCGCCAAGTAAACTAATCTAGGAGCCACGTCAAAGTTATAAGAAATTAAGGGGGGGTGTAGGTCTTCTGGTGTATGCATTTAAATATTTAAATAATCAAATTGATGTATGAAGAAATAAAGTTGGGTTTTAGATCTCTGATTAAAATATTTTAAAGCTTATCCTGGCTGTAATCCTTAAAATATACAGGGAAATAATTACTGAAGTTTTAGGTATTTATTAAGTGACCGTATATAAGTCATGAAATGTTGATTTTGTTTACTAGTCTCTTATCTACGTGGACCTCTGTATGAGTCAGGGGAGGACAGGTGAATTCCTGTGGCGCGCTTTGTTTTCGCTTGCGCTTTTACTGTGTACAGTAGACAAGACAAACCCTCGCGCCTTCTTCCCTCCTCCTTGCTGGTCTCACGCGGCAGTGGCATGCACGCGGTGGGGAATCCAAGCAGGCGGGTTGGTTTGACCTATTTCTGGCCAATGGCTCAGTCTCTGAGGGCGGGGCAACCGCTCGATTTGGCCAATCAAAACCGGGAACGCGAACGGACAAGGCTCACTTTCCGCGTGTCTCACCCACGTGAGCTGGGACAGCTATTGTACGCCGACAGGCAACGTGCGGAAGCGCTCCCCTCTCCTGAAAAAAACAGCACACTCACGTTTTCAGTGGATTACAAGGGAAACTGGAAAACTCGTGCAGCTGTGACCGGCCATTACTAAGAAGGAAAACATAGACTAGACTATCAAAGGTTAAAATTGGAAGGCTTTGCAATAGAAAAAATATAGTTCCCTCTTAGACACAACACACAAAAAAATAAATAAATGAAAAATAATAATTCCACATAAAACTGATTGCAAATCAGGCACTTTGGTAATGAGAATAAAAAAACATAAATAAGTCACACTGTACCTGTCAGAAAAACAAAGTATGGCAAGCCCATTTATCATATGATAAATAAATCAACAAGCTGTCTGAAGCTGCTCAACCTAGAACATTTGGATGTTTATTGTAGTTTTAGTTTGCCCTATAAACATAAAATATTTTTTAATTTAATCCTTTTTAATAATTTTCTATTTTATTTTAGTTAGTTCACTTTGTAGTGTGGAAATTAGATTGTATATATATTCATTAAGTTAAATTCAGTCTACAAGCCTCAGGTCCCTCAGCATTTCTATCAGATAACTAGTTACAATCTCCCATATTTAACTCTTGTCCCTGCTCACATTCAACACGAATGAAGGTATTTAGTGATGGAATATGATAACATGGCAAGTTTTATTCTGCACTTGACTAGATTAGCATTGGTTAATGAAAAGAGTGCAGTGATCTGCTAAGCCTGACAAATATCTGTCATAATTCTAAACCAAAGGGGGACATTTGATCCTTTTGGTTTTTAAATGTGTGTATCTCTCACCATTAAACGCTGTTTTTTCTGCTTCTCTCATTTAACAACGTTTCCTAAAATGGATCCTTACTGTTATTTATTTATTTTCTTAATTTTGGCATATAATTAAAAAAAATGTTATAACAAATATACTGTATCACTGACACTGTTGCAGTAAGATGAGTAGAAATGATCCCCTTTGGCGTTTTAAGGGGTATGTATTGTTTTCTATATTAGGTAAACCTATAATAATTTATTCCAGTCTTGCTTAATTCAGATATATATAAATATACTTTTTTTTTTTTAGATTGACTGACCATACAAATCAGTTCCTTTATTAAAAGGTAGTAGAATGATTCAGTTTAGAAAACCAATAGAGATGGTTTTATGTGTCATATGTCATAAAATACCAAATAATAGTATGAATGTATGAATGCAGCACAAAGAGAAAGACAGCAGAGAAAGAAGAACTACCAGAATGAGGAGACAGAGATGGAACAAGAAGCAGGTAAGAAATGGTAAAGACAGGAACTCCTGTCTGTGACTTGTTTTTAGCAGCTTGACTAAAAGTACTGTTTGGTTGCTCTCAATATCCAGTAAACATGAAAGTGACTTAAGCTTAAATAACTGCATTTTGATCAGTAAATGTGAATCAATTAGGTGCAATTGTCTCAAAGGGTGATGGACCGGTAACCTGTCAGTTTATACCTGGCTTTGCCTGATAAATGCTGGGATATGCTAAAGCCCTCCCACTAACTGATAAAAGGACTAGGGGTTCAGAAAATGAATGAATAAATGCCTCAAATATCAGTTGATACACATGTTTCACTGGTGAGTAGTAGTGTGTGCACAAATATCTGAGTATTTATTTGTTGTTTGCAATTTGAAGCAGCAGCTTTGGTTCTCCGGTAAGCACCGACGTCGGATTAGTTAGTGCTTTGGGGTTATCAATCTGTGGGACGGGATAATAACAGAACACACCATACTTTGTGACGCAGTGGGTAGCACTACTGCCTTGCAGCAAGAAGATTCCGGGTTTGATTCCCGGTGTGGGGTCTTGTTTGCATGTTCTCCCTCTGCATGCGTGGGTTGTCTCTGGGTACTCCGGCTTCCTCCCACAGCCAAAAACATGACTATTAGGTTAATTGGGTTCTCTAAATTGTCCTTAGGTGTGAGTGTGTGTGTGAATGGTTGTTTGTCTTGTCTCTGTGTTACCCTGTGACAGACTGGAGATCTGGCCAGGTGTACCTGCCACACGTCCTTTGACAGCTGGTGATAGGCACCAGCAAACCCTTGCAACCCCATTTGGGATAACTCGGACGGAAAATGGATGGACGGACCATACTTTGTGTTCTTTCAGAAGGTGGACTTATTTTATTTTAGGTATATTAACGTGAATTCATACTAAAAATGCTACACTATTAGTAATGGCGAGTTTAGTGGGTGATATTGTGGTCAGGCCTCCCTAATATGCTCAGATTTACATGTTGCTCTAGTTGCTTCCAAGGCCTATTTCTTATTCACATCCTCTCAGACAAAAAAGTTATTTCCCTAAAAATATTAAGTTCTTAATAATGATTAAATCCGCAATAAATATATACAAATGAGTGGCATATAGGAATGACATCTTACTTTTTTGGTGTCATAAATCATCTTAATTATAATGAAATATTTTGTGGGCTAAGCCTCTGATGATGAGAATGTCTAGCTCCCCCACTGCTCTAGACTATTAGATTTCAAATAAGTATATATTATGGAAAAATATTTATAAGGTATTAAACCCAATATAACTAAAGATGATTAACTAAATGATATTCAGAAGCTAAGTTGACCTATATGTACGGAAGAGGATTAGGGCCACTGAAAAAAATTATTTTTAAATTTTATTTCAGTTTAATATGGGAAAAAAGTTGTTTCTCACAATTCTGACTTTACAGAATTCAAATTTTTTTTCTGAGAATTCCGACTTTAATCTCAGAATTCTGACTTTTTTTCTCAGAATTCTGACTTTTCTCAGAATTCTGACTTTTTTTCTCAGAATTCTGACTTTTTTTCTCAGAATTCTGACTTTTCTCATGTTATAGTTAAATGATACTTAGAAATTAACTTTTTTTTTTCAGTGGCCCTAATCATCTTCCGTATATATGGGTATAAAATGGTGTCAAAAAAATTAAGTAACCTATGACCTTGTTCCTCTAAAGCTGACTAACTGGACGAATTGACCTGGAACCTTGAGAAAACTGCGCTTTGATTATATTCTAAAACGACCTGCCATAAAAAAGCCTGCTCTCCTCGAGGTGAGCACGAGAGTAGGTGTGTCTCATAAATAAATGAGTGAACTCGCCAAATCTCAGGCTACGCCTCCTCTCGCCCTTTCTGCGAGGCGTGACGTCACGTGAACTGCCCGTGTCGGTTCCAGCTGAGCGCGAGAGGCAGAGGACTATCGGACAGCCACAACGCAGATCCCAGCCCGTGCGCCCGTGACTGCATCTATCAACCGGATGAGAGAGAGAGAGAGAGAGAGAGAAAAAAAAAGAGACAGACAGACTAAACGTTCCCTCCTCCTCCTCCTCCCACCAAGCTGACGGACAGCAGAGGAGAGCAGCAGCAACACAACTTGTCATCTGACCAACACACAGCTACTCCTTTGACCGCTGCTGCTTCTGGTTTGGTTTTTCTACACGAACTCTTTTCTTACGACGCAGTTTTTTTTTTTTTGCTTTATCGTCGGAAGGATTTTAGGGGAAATCTGCTTTGGAGTCCAGAGCGACATAAAAACAAGAAAAAACAAACTCTGGATATCACGTCGCAGTTGTGACATTTTATTTTTGCATACACCCAGAGGTTGTTATTGCTTTTTAAAGGCTGTATTCCTGCTCATCTGGTCTGACCTTCCTTCTCATTTTAACACCTTAATCCATTCTACAGTTTTAAAAACAATTAAATACAATGGAGTACTTTGAAGAGAATTTTTATACAAGAACATAAGGATCTCTCCATAGCAACAACTACAAGGTAAATATTCAAATCTTATTTCTTATCTGTATTTACAATATTACAGATTGCATGTACTAAAGGCATTTTATTTTGCATGAATAACCCAAAATAACCAATGTTTCTCTCTCTGTGTCCATCACCTTTCACCTTTCCTGAATGCAAACAAACAGCCCTCCACCAATCTTGTCCTATTGGAAGGCTCTCTGGTCAGTTTGCCTCAGTCCTTCAGGTGCAGCCCTCCCCCCCTTTCTCCCCTCCAGTCCAGGATGTCCAGGCAACTCTCCCAGCTACCGACCCCTGACCTGCCAGCTGGAGCTAGCCCACAGTTTGGAAGTTGTACACAGCCAGCAGGCTCCCTTACAGGCGGCCAGGTCAACTCCATGGCCGGTTTGAAATCCCTCCTGCAGCAACCCATGAAGGGAGACCACCGGCTGAAGAATCCATGTGAGGCAAAAGGTGAGAAACTTTGTGCATCTTTGTGGTGTTTACCAGTTGCATGCTAGTTCCACCCACTTTTATTGTTTTAAAAATAGGTAGTATTATCTTTAGCGCTTTATTCACTCACATTGCTTCACACCCCAGGCTCATGTGCCAGCACACATGCCTGGGATGACTCCTCTGTGACCCTCAGCACTCTCCTGGATTATAAACCCTGTTGCTGTTTCAAGTTAGGATACAGATTACAGCGTAGTAGCTTAAGCTCCTCTATATAATGCATACACTCATTTCTTTTTTTTTTTTTGTCATTGTCAGATTTGTTGAGAAGCTTTCCTTTTATTTTCATGCAGCAAACTGGTTTTGGTGTTAGCTTTGATGTTACAGTTTACCTACCATCTGGTCCATCTGGGAGTTTGTGTTTCTTGATCGTGTGAGATTTAGAAAAAAGAACATTGCCACCTGCTTCTCTGCAGTTAAAACATTTTCTGCTTCTCTTGTAGACAAAGACAGGCTGGATCTTGATGAGGACTCTTTGGGAGGGTGCGCCATGAGGAATGGCAATGGACCAGTCAGCAATAACAGCAGTAATGGCTGTGGAGGTGGAGGAAATGGCGGAACAGGCTTCAATCAGTTCCTCGGACCTTTCCTCTGGGATCGCACCCTGCCTGCGGATGGGGGGCTCTTTCAGCTCCAATACATGGACTTGGAGGAGTTTCTGACTGAAAACGGTATGGGCAGCATGCACAACAACAACAGCTCCAGTTCAGCTCAGATCCCTTCCCAGAGCTCCCAGTCAGCTGTGCCCAACCAGAGCTCCCAGTGCCTACCGCCCTCGTCTCCACCCGGATCTTCGTCCTCCTCACCATCGTCCTCTTCTTCGCCGTCTCTCATCGGCCTGGAGGTGGCCCAGCCGCAGAGTCTAGGAGGAGGAAGCGACTGTCTTCATGGTGAGTGATTAGACCGTGCTTAGGAATGGGCAATAATTGCAACTATTGTTATCTAAAAATCGATTGGGATACATATTATTTACTACTTGTGATTGGAATTTTTACTCGTTTCTGTTTGAATTTTATTTGGCATAATTAAATATCAGTATATCTGAGAATAAGACTGATTTGATTAACTGATTTTAAACGGTAATGGGGCTGGTGTCCTAAAGTAGGCTGTTGGACAGTTGGTGACCAAAGCTTGTTTTTGTTTTGTTCCAGGTTGGTGTTAAAATAACTGTGACAGATTCCTTTTTAGTCCCTGTTATGTTTACCACAATAAAAACCAGGAAATATGATAACATTTTAATTCCACGTCGCCCATTCCGATGACACAGGTGCACATTGTTTAGTTTTGTCTTACAGAATCAACTTTGGAAGGTAAATTAATCAAACTCTGAATAGTTTACAAGCCAAAAAGGACAAGAAGTCCCACAATACAGATTTCTGATTATTTAATGGTGTTTTATATCCAGCCAAGGTTATGTGGTGTCTGTTATTAGGTTCTTCTTTGAGTTTAAACAAACATCAGTGACACAGCATATTTCTGTGGTCTTGGTTTAAGAGTGAATGCACAAGATAGAGTCACATGACTCTAAATCCAAAATCAAATTAAAACATAAACTTGCTTTAAAAGTAGTTTTTTGGGGGTTTAAAGCTGTAAGACTATGGTAAACAAGTGCTTTTTGATGAGTCAACTTCACAGTGGAGATGAGGGGCTTTTCTGTAGCTAGGAATGTGATCTATGTGCAGCTGTGTACAGTGCAATCAGCAAATTCTCTCTTACAGCCAATAATTGATTTGAAGCAGGGTCAAAACACTGCCCAGTTAGAAAAAAGAAAAAAAAAAGACACAGGGAGAGCAGTGTGCAGAGTGTTTGCAGTGGTGTGTCTTTAATCTCTCCCCGATTCACACGCCATGGCCATGTGCACGCGTCGGTACACGTGAAGAGGATGGGAGTAATGCAGAGAGGGAACTAGAGGCAGGGCTAGGAAGAGATGGAGGAGGAGCACCACAGAGACGAGGTGGTGGGGGGGAGCAACAGGAAGACTTTCCTTCCCCCTGCTGCTGGACTTCTATTGCATTACATAGATTATAAACAAACATATATAAAGAGAAAAGTAGGAAACAAATGTAGGAGCAATAAACTGATTAGCCTTGTCTGCTTTATAAGTGGTTTTAATGGAATGCTGTCATACAAGTTTTGATGAGTTTTCCACCTCATCACCTCAAGATTGCAATCATGAAGTTGATTGTCAGAACATGTGAGCAGTAGCGTGCACCGAAACCAGTTTGCACATGGAGTCTGAGAGCCGCCCAGAATTCAGGACTTCCAGTTCAACAGAACCATAAACCAGGTGGTGGAGGCGAGCTAACCGATTTGAGATGTTGGGGCTGTACCTGCATGGCAGCAGAGGCCCTGATCTCCTGCAGTAAACATGCAAAGATTTAGTGTTGGTAATCCCACTGATTGGGCAACATGATCATGGTTTTAAGGCATTGGCATTTTTGAACATTGAGATTAGGAGGAAACAGTAGGAACATTGTGTAGAAATGTACCCATATCATGTAAGTGTATATCCCAGGGTAATGATTGCAGGTTTCTGACCGATCGCCGATTCACGATCTTTGAAAAGCCTGACATGCCGATTCCAATTTTGATCAATAAAGATTTTCTTTTTAATAACAGACAATGTCAGTTGTTATAATATCTCAAAACCTCTCAAATATATCAATCTAACTAAAAGGCACTAATCAGTACCTGATGAACTATAATTCCTCTGATAATTAACGCTCTCAAATAAGTTTAGATCATTGATTTTAGACCTTTACAGGGGTAAATAAGATCTGTAGAAAAGATCAGTTTCATATTTAATTATTGGCTGATCATCGACGTCCCTAGACTTTGAAAGAGGGGGATTATATATATAACATTTTATTTTGTACCTATCTCTTTGGAAATTAGCTTTAATAATTGTTAGTTATTGTCTTGACTATGTCCATTAGAAACAAGTTAAAAAACTTTACACATTTAAGAGTGACATTAAATTATGTATATACCTTACTGATGCTCAGTTTCTTTATATCTGAGTAGTAATATATAAATACATTTTTTATTGTTTTATTTATGTATTACCTTTTTAAAACTATAAATATGTAATGAAAAACCCTATCTATCTCCTCATGAATACTATCTAAAAAACCTCTAGTCACAGGAATGTTTGCCAGTCTGAGTAAAGCAGCTCTCTGCTGCCATCTGGTGGCCACCAGGACTAAGTTCATATTTTTTATCTGTCTTTATTGTTATTTTTTAAGCATCATTAATTCTTAGCAGAGTTGCACTGATCAGACATTTTATGCCTATATTTTGCTAAAGACATTTAAAAAAATCTTAATCTATATTAAAGTAATGACAAGAATATTATTATTCAGGCGGTGAGCAAAATTGTCAGATTCTGACCTCCATCCAGTTAATTCATTTTAACCTCTTCAGGATTGAGGCACATTGATAAACTCACATAAATTTCCTATCTTATCTCTAGGTGGTCAGACGAGTATGAACGACTCCTGTGAATCGCCATCTTCTTCCTGTTCCTCCTCCTGTCCCCCTCTACTGACGCCTACGGAAAGCGGACCAGATGCCGTTGGAATGTTTGATATGGATAACTCGGACATGGCCATGTCCAGCACCTCTGGAGAGCAGGACTTTGACCCCAGAAGGCACTCCTTTAGTGAGGAAGAGCTGAAACCACAGCCTATGATCAAAAAAGCACGAAAGATCTTGGTGCCTGATAACATGAAGGTGAGTTCACAAAATTTAACTCCGATTCTGTTGGTTGCACTTTATCAGGTGTTTGCTAATTACAGATTTGCTAAATGAAAGAGAATAGGCATGTAATTTTTTTTTTTTTTAATTGCCCATAAAAATAATTCCTTTTTATCTTAAACAATGACATTTAAAAAAAAACAAAATCCACATTTATTTCTTTAACATTTTGGGCACGAATAAAATAGTCGGATTGATAGACTAGTAAGTGAATAACACCTTTGCTGTGATTCACTTTTAGCTGAATCACAGCAAAGGCCACTAAACTTGTGATATAAATGAGTAAACCGGTGCAAATGTAGCTGACCTTGATAACAGATTACTCAGAAAAAGACAAGCATCTGCTCATATTTAATAAGTCTGTAGTTAAAAAATAGGACTTACAAAACTACATTCATAAGTCTTACTAGGTCACAATGAAAGCAACACTTGTGTGTGGTTTCCAAAGCATGGAGGACTCAGATTTAATGGTCTATAAGTTAGTTATGCAAATAGTTTTTAATAGGAATTTGTTTTTTTTCTGCAAATGTTTAGTGTTTTTTTCTGGCTGTGAGAGAGTAATAGAAAACAAAACATTCTGCAGATTACAGGAAGGCTGGACAGAGAATGGAAAATTTGCTCTCCTTTATCCTTATTTAGTTTTCACCACATATGGAACACACCGGATCTAAAAAGTTTAATTGTTTTTTGGGGGGTTTCAGTCAAACCACTATATTCTCTACAGAATACATATTGGACCAGCTGTTTTAGAAATACTAACTTGCTAACAGCTGGTATGACTTTTTAAACATAGTTTGAAAGGGAATCTTTAACTACTTTGTATTTGTTCTAAAACCGTAAAATCAGTTTTTTCTTTTTTACAGAAAGGGCTTTGAGACAAACAGTGTGAAGTCTTTTTACTCCCACTATAAATAATCAATAATGCTCATGGAAAAAGGCTATAAAAAAGCATTTTGAAAGTTTTACCCAGGTTTCCTTTGTCTATAGTTCTTATAGAGGAATTAAAATAGGTCAAACTGGATTTTAGACTTTTTAAACTTTATTTGCTCTCAGTGCTGCCAAACTAACCCTGCTCCATAGTAATTGACGGCATCGGAGCCATATTACAGTATGTATGGGTGCAAACAATGCTGCCTTATTGCAGTGGCCGTCAGCTTTTATGCACAGTCCTGCATGTTTTATAAATGTTCCTGCTCCAAAACTTCTGATTCATCAGATTTGACCAGTTCCTTACAATGCTGTCAAGGTTTGCCTGGTATGTTATCATTGGCATGGCAACAAGGAACCCTCTGAAATCTAAAGCAGAGTGTTGAAGTATGAACACTGGCCTTACCTGAGCCATCATTTCCATCTTGGAGTAATTTTGGTTTGTGGATAATGGCTCCTGTTCTTGTTTATATCGCTTTCTTGGCAATTTTAGATTGATGCTTTTTCTATGCTTGGATTTTTGGATTATTTGAAATATTTTCGCCTACTTCAAGCTGTAAGAAATGCTCTATTTAAGTGGTTCTTGATTCTATGGTTTTAGCAAGGAGCAGGCCGGAGTGTGACAAAGGCGAAATGTGTTTAATCACACTTAACTGATCATTGTATTGTTGTTCCTAAGCAGATTAAACAGTCATTCTAAAATCCCATTTGGTATTTACTCAGGTTATCTTTAACTAATAATAAAACTAGTGGAATAAACTAAAGATTTATGTGTAACAAACCAGTCAGAAATGCAGGAAACGTACTTAATTTATTTGGGTTTAATGATTAAAGATCAGATTCTAAACCCATCATATGCCCCTTCTCTCTGTCCCTCTTCTAGGATGAGAAATACTGGACCAGGAGGTACAAAAACAATGAGGCAGCAAAGCGTTCGCGGGACGCCCGTCGTCTGAAAGAGAACCAGATCTCAGTGCGCGCTGCCTACCTGGAGCGAGAGAACGCCGCCCTCCGACAGGAAGTGGCTGAGATTCGGAAAGAACTGGGCCGGTGCCGCAACATCCTTAGTAAATACGAGAACCGTCTGGGTGACCAGTGATGGAGGAAAAATCCACAAGAGGAGCTAGATTAAGCTTAAGACTCTGAATTTCCTGGATGTTTTAAACGGACCTAATGATTTCAAAATCATAATGATGAGAAGGACATTGACGAATAAAATGATGAATGTAAAAGTCATGGAAAAGGGTTGTTTATTGAAGCTCAGGTGTCTCGTTTTGTTGAGCTCTTAAAAGTGATTGATGGAGAGAGAGAGAGTAATTTAACTGAATATAAAAGATGTGACTTAAGAGTTTTGTTATTGGAGAATTGTATATTTTTATAATACTTAGGAAAAATGTGGAGGGAGGGCATATGCAGAGAATAATTTTGTATATTTTCTACATGTTTTGGACACAGAGATGCAGAGAAGCCATGGTGAACATCATTTTATTTTAGATGAGTCAGGAGATGTCAACCTTCATGATGCTTTAGTCACGATGCAGCTGCAGGGTTCAGGATGTATGTAATAATTTGTAATATAGAGAGCCAAAATTATCGTATTGTTAGACATTTTGTGGAATTTATCTCGAGCACTTCCTTTATTTTATTTTTTTCCCCCCTGTCACGTAAAGGTCACTGGGCACGCTCAGTAGAGACAGAATGACAGACACAAGGTGTATTCAGCACTTGTCTTGACCAGGTCTTGTGGTTTTGTTTTACTTTTTATGTTTTTAACAGATGATTTCAATCTGTCGATTGGTGCATATTTCTGAAATCCCTGTTATATTCAGATCCTTTTTTATTTTTGTGTCTCTCTCCAAGAGGCTTGCTTTGTGATGTTAGCCAGCACCGAGTAGCCCTGCTCCTCTGCATCCTATTTGAATTCATATATCCATGCCTCTACTTCTTGCACCCATGGTCAACTTCCCCATATAGTAAAGTAACATACTGGGAAACACCAGTTAGCGGCATGGTGATACTAAACCCCCCCTTTATTGGTTGGAATATTGAAAAATTTCCCATATTTATGGGAGAATTTAAAGCAAAGATTTCCCAGGTGGATGCAGAGCTTGTTGCTATTTAGTGCTCCCCACCCCCCATAGCTACCCATCTGCATTTTACTGTATTAACACCTACACAGGGGCATGGTACTCAGCGTTATTATGTTCCTGGGGGATGGATGACTAGCTGAAGTGTGATTTTAATCCCTTTAATAACCATGATGGATAGTTACCATTACAGCTATTGTTATTGTTATTATTATGATGACTACCCTCATATTGTTATTATTCTATATTTCTGAATGTTTTTCTTTCTTTGGAGAGATATGATCTGTTGAAACTAGAGATATGTTCTTGGGTGTTCTTCAGAAATGCTCACCACTTCTTTTCTGGACTTCACCGCCATCATCTCCCCACAAACTCAGCTCATTGACTTGAACGTGACGTTCACGCAGACTTATTTTAGACTTATTTCTTCTGTTCTCATGATGTGTAAGGACTATGCAGATGACTACAATGCTCCTTGGCGGTTCCTTTCGACCTCGATCATCTCACTCAGTGATTGTTTGCTCTCCAACAGGATCCAGTTTCTAATATCCTCACAGATGTGATCGGTGAACCTTGTAGTGACTGCTGCATAAATAGTGTTCATGGTGCCCCCATCCCCTGCCAGTTTGAGCTGGCTGTTTCTGGATGTAATTGCAATTTTTCCCAAACAAAACAAAACAAAACAAGCAAACAACAACAAAAAACACCAATAAAAGATTGTTCTCATCCACTGCTGTTCTCTTCTGTTTTGACTGTTTCTTCACAAGGTTATGCTTCACCTAAGCTCCATCTGGAAATAAATGTAGCTGTTTATAGAGGGGGGGTTGGTCAAAGTTCAGAGTGATAGCCAGACTGTGATATGTCTTGGGATGCTTCAGGGCTATTTTGATGTTTTGATCTTCTCCTTGTTTGTTCACATTGCATGCATTCCAATGTATTTTAGCAGACTGACAAACATGATTTATGTCCCACTGGACGTTTAGGGAATTATTTCACACTGTCTTTTTTTAAGAGAATGTCCTTGAGTGGGTGCCCTGTGAAAGTATTGACTTATATTTAACTTTTTTACATTTTTACACATAGAAAACCACTAATCCAACCATATTTTATGGGATTATATGTAATAGACCAGAACTAAAGAGCACATAAGTGAGAAATAGAGGGAATAAAGTCTGTTTTTTTAAACATCTAATGTGCGCTTTGTAGAACCAACTTTCTTAGCAATTAAAGCTAAGCTATATCTTCTAGCTCTGTATATCTAGAGACTAAAATATGTGCATGTTCATTTTTGCAAAATAGCCTCAGCTAAATCAGATCAGACAAAGAATATCTGTAAATAAACAAGTTTTTAAGTCGTCTAATAGACTGAATTGGGTGTAGGGCTGCAATGAATGGCTCCTTTAAAAAAAACACATGAGCTTGGATCTGAGCCACACTATTGCATCTATGGTGGCTAATCTACACAGCATTATGCTTCCATCACCAAGTCTACATGTGGGGATAATGAATTCAAGGTGATGTTTTAGTTCTTCTCCTCTCATGGGTTTTGCATGTTGTTCAAAAAGTACAATTTTAGTCTTATCTGAACAGGCCTTATTCAGCATGCTTGATGACCTTTTGGTAATGTTTCTTTTTTTCTACACTGTGCCATAAATTTAAAGTCCACAAGTAGTGTTACAAAATATGAAAAAAGTTCAAGTATTTGACTTCCCCAAAGTAGCTGATTAATATATTTATTTTTAAAGCACCCTGTTTATAGGCGTGCTAACCGGCGTTTTATCTGCAATCTTAACAGAAATGGGTGAAAGGTCCCTCAGAGTGGAATTTTCCTCATTTCTCTTCTTCCACAACACAAAACAGATGTGTTCTCAGAACCCCCTCCTTTTGCCCCCCCCCTCCACAAATGACTTCTTTAAAAAAAGCGAGTGAGTGAGTTTGTCCCTCACTCATACCATCCTGAGGTCTGGCTCTAAGGATGGACTCTGCTCTGCTGTTGCTTCTCCTCTGGGCTCTGACTGCCACAGCTTCCCCTCAGTCTTCAGGTAAGCCACAAGTCAATGATGAATTATGATTCATATTTTTACTACCTGTGGTAAAATAGAGCCATATGGTTACACACTTTTTATTTGTTGCTTGCTCTCTCCTGTATCTGGATGTGAGGATTATCAAGCATCAAAATTCCAGAAGCCTTTATTTAGCATCGAAATGCACTGACTTAGAGTCTGTTATTAAGGAAAATTAAAACAGGAACTCTTAATCAAGAGAATATAAATTCTATAAAAAAAATTTTTTCCATTTATAATAGTAATATCAATATTATATCTCCTGTACTGTAGATAATAGCTAAAAATTGTTCCAGTGCTGATTTCTTTGCTTAAATGCAGCTTTTGTTGTTATTTCTGTTGCATTTAGAAGGAGTAACATAGTACCTCTGAATCCTGTTATAGCTGGAGTCACTTCTTCTTAAACATTTTCAAAGTTCTGTAATGTTTATCATGCACACTGCTGTCAGTAGAAGATGTGCACAGAAGGTGGTTATGGTCGTACATATGGCGCCTTGTGAAATTATTTGTACTCTTTGTTTTTTTTGTACCACATGCTGCCACAGAAAAAGCTCCATCTTCAACCTATTTTAGTTGAATTTTATTGACTGAGCAAAACAATTTGGTTTATCATTCTAAAGTCGAAGTAAAAGAATAGATGGCTTTCAATTTCCCCACAAATAAAATTGTGGGGAAAAAAACTCCAAAGGACCTGAGAAAGCTTGAATTACATTTGTTTTAAGCCCTCCAGAGTCACTGCTTTGCATAGCCACCAATCATTGCAATCACAGCTGCACATTGTTTGGGGTATGTCACCAGCATCCAGGGACATTTTTGTCCATCCTTGTTTGCAAAATAGATCAAGCTTTGCCAGAGTAGATAAAGAGTAAATGTGCTGTGTATCAGTCTTCACTGCTGTTTGGATCTGGACTTTGACTAAGCCTTTCTAAGCATGGTTTAATTTTAAACTTTTCCATTCTCTTTCTGCAGTAGGCTTTCATGCTCTGAGAAAAACCTCAAGTCTTTTGATTTTTTTTTTTTATGTTTTCTCTTCCATTATTGTTTGTTTGAAGCATCCTCCATCATCCTATAAAATCTAACAGGCTAATCTTCTTCTGCTAAAGAAAGGCATGTCCATAGCATGATGCTTCCAACAGTTTGCTTCTTGCTGGAAAATTAAAGGTTATGGTGACAAACTGCAAAATTTAACTGCTTCCCTTTTTCTGTAAAGGACAGATTTGTAGGGTATATTAATAATTGTTCTCTATTCCAACAGTTAGTATAATAACAGTGAGCCTTTTGGCTGACTTTCTTACAAATGCTCTCATTCCTGTTCTATATACTGTTTGGATGGATGTCTGTGTCCAGGCGGGTTAGTAGTTGTGAAAAAGCTATTTTCACTTTCAAATAATTTTTTTAAACAATACTTTTTAATAAACATCCCAAACAGCCATCTTTTACACAGATGTTAAATTTACAGACCATGATTCAATAACAGGGTAACTTCTGAAACTAGTTACTTGCTCTGGCTTCTTTCTTATCTTCTTTGTTATAGTCTTTGGCATACAAACCCAATCAAATAGAATGTAATTCCTTGTTGTAAATTGACACAATGTGGAAAAGTGCAGAGAACGAATATTGTCGTTTGGACACTGTTTTAAGATAAGTATTAGTGATGTTATCTAGAGCTTTTCAGAACTCACAAAAGATTTTTACATTGCATACACGTTTACCAGTGCCCTTTCTTTTTAGATGTCTTCATCTAAAATGAGTGAGTGTTTTTATACCAAAACAGGGTCATGTGTGAGACTTCAGGGAGGAGAGAAGAGAACAAGGACATGTTCTCGGAACTGCAAATCGGACGCAGAATGCGGCAGCAAGCGGCAGTGTTTGTGTGACGGCCAATGTGGTCTCAGCTGTGTGGCTCCAGGTAATTTGATTAATTTTGTTTCACAGTTGGAAACTTTATGTGCTTGATATCTGCATCTGCACTGCTGTTGAAACCTGGCCTGGCTTTTTGTTTTGCCCCCCCCCCCCGGACAAAAAAATGCAACAACAAATTACCTGTATTTGATATTATCTAAATCTTCTTTTAACTATTAAGAACAAAAAAACAAATTTGAACAAATTTATTACAATATTCACCAAATATAATATAAAAATACTTTATAACACAGTAAAAAAATATATAAATAATAATAAAATAGCACTTTTTTTATTGTCTTTTACATAGCGAAAGTACCTTACATAAAGGCTGCATTTTAAAGAGTGCAATTAATTCTATCTAAATTATTTTTCCAGTTTCTTGGAAACCATTGAAATGGCTTCCATTTGGAAAGTGTTTTAGATTTTAAACTATAGCTAATCAATACATATTTCAACTACATATTTCTTAAATAACATTGAAAGTTAGGACACAATAGTTGGCTTTATATCAAACAATAACTTAAAACCCATGAACTGACATCAACATAACTGTATACATATAAATACCACACTATAAACATATTTCTAATACTAATTATGAGCATATTTGCTTTTCTTGAAGGTCAATCCAATCCTCACTGATGACATAAAAAACAAATCCTGTTTAGGAGCAACTTTTGCCACCCCTTATGAAATAACGCCCTGGGTGGTGAGCCCTACACCCATATCAGACCCTGTATATGTGTTTCTGAGCAAACAAACAAGCTTTGTTTTCTCCTGGAAAAATAAAATGAAACCCAACCACATCAAAACCTGAACACAAACTTTTTAATGCGTATGTGTGTCAGAAAAATAGGGCGCTTTGATTGCTTGCATTTTAGTTACACAACCTCATCAATGCTCTTTTAGAGTAATTTGTCAGTAATTGTTTTCCTTGGTTACCATCCAACAATTTCTAAGAATTGCTTTGTATCCAGCTCTCTTGTTTTTTCTCTCTCCTCCCCTCCTGGATCCTCCCCCCCTAAGGTCGTACTTGTCCCTGGCCTCTTCCCCTGAGTGAAACCTCGGAAATCCGCCTCCTCTCTCCCACTCCTTCCTTCTCTGCCCTGCTAGAAGTGCGCTGTAAGCCAGGCTTCACATTGCCCGATGGCTTGGATGTCACTGTCCGCAGGTGTCAGGGTGACCGACAGTGGAGCGGAGATGAGCCCATCTGTGCAGGTGGGCTTATTGTTCTCTTTTTAAATGTCTGGAAATTTAAATGAAAAGGTTTGTTTTACTAGTTTTCTCAGAAATGTGGTTCAGCTTTTTAAGGGCCAATGAATAAGCATTAGAGATTGTGTGTTTAAACAACATGGAGAGAGAGAGAGACAGAGGGAGATGAACAGGACTGAAACCCCTCTGTGAATGTGACGGCTTAGACGTGTTGCACAACTGTGACCTATTCTCCCCATCACCATGTCAACCAGAGCTTTCACAGACCCAAGATCTTGCTGCTGATAGCTTAAAATGGCCTAGTCTTTATCAGGCTGTCAGTGGGTTCAAACACAAGCCTCCTATAAAAAAACAAGCCTTTTCCTGATAAATCTTGCTCAATTTGAATCAATCCCAGGATGTTTGAGTTAAACATTTCCAACATTTAATCTATAGCTTTACTCTGAAATGCAAAAACTACTACTACTTTGCATAAAAGGGAATTTTATCAGACATCTGTTTGATACCCTCTGAACATCATTTAAAGCACCATAAGTCTGTATTCTGTGTTAAAAATAAAGCATGAGTAGAGGCATTACATGGTGGAAAGGTAGAGTGGGCTTCCACTATCCATCAATCAATTCTTGTGATTGAGACATTTGATACTGGTCTTTGCTACATCTCATTCTGTTTGTTTCCTCTCTGATTGTTTGGTCTCTGGTGATACAAAATGATTAAAAGGATGCCTTTGTTTTAAAAACAATTGAATTGATAACAAAAATATAATTTTTTTTTGTAAAGCCTTTGGCACTTAGGGTTTCTCTTTTCCCATTTTTTACTGCACCAGTCGCTCTCAGGCAGCTGCATTTTTTTTTTGTTTCTGAGCAATTAGCATAACGCATAACAGATCTGCTGTCTGTAATCAACGTAAATACAGATGCAGTTATCCTACCTTCAGCCACAAACACAGTCGAAAGAGTGAAGTGATTAACACAATCATTTTTTATTCTTATAAAAAGGGAGAATTTAATTGAAATAATGCATTTCTTTAACTAATGAAGTTGAATCAGTGAATGATAAAATGCCTGGACATAGATGAAAAACGTGATAACACTTTTTTTTAAACAGTGAATCAATAACCATGTGAAAACATGGTAATAACATAGCAAGTTCACTATATTACTAGGTAACATAAAAACTTTGGAGAAATTTGTGAAGTGCTGTGATCTAAATCTTAGGCAGACAAGGTAAAGTCAGACTTCTAAGATTTCAAACCGTTATTAGCAGGTAACTCAGTTATTTCACCCACATCAATTAATTAATGTGTTATTATCTAGTAAAATGCAGTTTATTACTTGGCATATAACCGAAAACCAAACCCAGAAGACGGCAAGCTAATCTTCTTAACTAGACTCTTATTTATATGTAACTTGAGTTCTTTTTAATAAAGCTTTATTTACCTGACCATAAGTTACAATTTACTTAGTAAGCCGTTGGTGGATGGTGGCCAAAAACAGAAACCATTATGTGGTAACCTAATGGTAATTACCCACCAAAAGTCTCAATTTTTACTTAGTAACATACAATTCTAATAATTACATGCAGGTAATTACTTTTAAATGATATACCTTAATATTGGTGTAAATACCAAATAAAGTTTTTCTTGTTATCAAGTAATATATATTGTGACTTGCTCAGTTATTACCATGTTATTACATTGTTATTTATGTAATGTAAAAAAAAAGTGTTACCAAATAGGTCAGGGTATAAAATTTATAAAAGTGATCTATCCAAATATGCTATTCTCAATTAATGATGAAGAGATTAAACTTCAGAGAGTAGATGGAGATTCCTGAGAGCACCTAGTTGCGCAGAAATTAAGGAATTAGTTCTGTTTATTAACCTCATAACGTGGGGTTGATGAAAACTTTCAGAATCGTAAGAATTTCATAGTTTGTTTAAATAAAACAAACTTAACATCTATGTTAATTATTTTTCCAGGCCACTTTTTGTGACCTGCAGCCTTCATCAGAATATATCTGTTTTTATGTGAAGTTGATATAAGCCTAACTAAGCAAAACTAAACGATTTGGTCTGGATTTAATTGACCTAAAATCTAAATTAACACAGGTGAGCTTTAATCTAAATGTGCAAGCAAAAAAGCTTTTCTGTGCCAAAATGTTTTTTTTTTCTCGTTTATATGTATAAATAAGCGTCTAAATATTTAGGTTCTGAAAATTAGGAAAGCCCCGAAATAGCCTTTCTATATTTCTAATCCACCTGTTTCTAATTCAAAATGAAACCCTTTGAGTGTTATAGCATATCTTCTTGCCTCTACATGAGTGTGAGTTTTTTTTTTCTGTGTTCAAATTCAATGTGTTTACCTTTGCTGCCAAGCAAAGAAGCAAATGGACAAAAATCTGTGAGTAAACACAATTAAGTCACCAATTTAGCATCATCCACAAAGCGGTTGTGCTAAAAATCAGTTTCACACGTACAAATTGATTGAGAGATGTCAAAATGTTTACGAATATGTGTGAATCGCTCGTCCAGTTTGCAGGTGGGTTGTTACACAACACAGACACAAAAATATACTCGTGCAGATTTTACATATTTGTAGACTGTTCTTTTGTGTCTTTTTCTCTCAAAGAGATGAACTGTGGTGACAAATGGACACAAATTCATCAAATATATATAAGCCTCCGAGAAAATTCCACCATATTTACGCATCGAATTGACTTTTCAGAATCAGGATGTGTTAAAAAATATTCTGGAAAGTAAAACTGTTGTGTGGGGAGGATATAAATATGTGGGCTATTCTATGGTGGACAAAATATAAAACGGTTTTCGCTTTATTGCTTAAGGACACTGAAAAAAACACTCACTACATTATAAAAACACAATTTGATGTTAAAATTACAGTACAACTTCAAAATACCTTGCAAAAACCTTTTTATTTGACACTGCATTTTGCATTTCAGGTAACAACAGCAGCTCACCTGCTCTTTGTGATGCACTGAATTATTATTTATTGAGCTGTCACATAAGCATGAGATATAATTAGTTTTAGAAATCTTTGATTCATGTTTATATTTAGGGAAAATATTTAGTGATAAATAATCGCACAGTTTAGAATAAAGAAGCATATAAAAATAAATGAATATTTTCTTGCAGTAGGATAATTCCCCACTTAGAGTCTTTTATCCTAAACTGTTTTCTGTGTTGAAGAAAAACACAGAACCATGAATTCCTGTAAAAAATGGAGCAACTCAAGCATTTTGTAGTTAATGCTTTGTGTTTATCGCAGTTCGTTTGGATTCATGCCAGGAAAAAATTTTTTTGTCCAATCATCACAAATAGCTGGAGTTGCTTAGTTCTTCTGGGACTTTAACTGGAACCACAATTATGGTCAAAGATATGGACTTCGACTTGATGACTTTACCTGACTCACAATAGTTACAGATTAGATAACTTAAAGGTAGAGAGGAGGATTTTCACAAATTTTTCAAAAGACCCCCCCCTCTTCAAAAAAGTGCACACGAGAGCACAAGCCCATTTCTCCTCGTGCACGCTCTGTTTAAAAGTTGCTGTTTGGCTCATTCATACAAGCTTACTTTCCAAAAAAAGATTTACTATTTTTCCACTATGCCAGACTCACCACCATTAAGTGAGAATGGGGACGAGCCATAGGATGGCCTTATGTAAACATATTATCAGAATGATTGACAATTAAGAGGACCACTTATTTTGATGATCCACCCGGAAAAAGAACATCCTCCACTATACATTTAAGATTTTAAAAAGACTTCAATAGTAATGACTTGTGAATTGACTGGAACTTTTGCTTGTTTACTTGATATGACTTGATGACCCCATAAAGTCAAAAGTTATCATGCAGTAAAAATAGGGAAAACAAAATATATAATTTGGGAATAGCTCATTTAAACTTGTAATAACTTGAAATATAAAATGTTCATTGGAAAAAACAAAATCTAAATTAGTTACTTTTTCTCGAATTGAAGAGGTAAGTGAGACATTTTGCAAATGGAGCAAGACAATTTACTTAAAAAAAGTGTATTGTCTTACATCAAGTGCATATTATCTAATTATATTATTTTAAGAGTAAATATACTAATTGCATGGGCAAATCATCTTACTTACCTACTCAAATTAAGGGTAAATACGCCTAATTTAAGATATGTTGACTTATTTCTAGATTGTTTTTGCAGTGTAGGACTTGAAACTAACCAATAGTGACATGTTCCCAACGAATGAATGTGTGGAATAGCAGCTGAAGTGCACTGTTAAGTGGTCCATCCATGATGCATTGTGTCTATCTGTCTTCTTTTAACTGGAAGGTTAGGAGTTTCAATATAGCCTCCCACTACTATGTTAATCCTCTTTAGCTTTTGGGCAAAGAGAGCAGTTTGGAAAGAGATTAGAAATGGAATAAAAAGAATAGCAATACTGGCTGGTGTGATAGCTGTGAGGATGTGGCCTGGTGAGCAAATTGTAGTATGAAAGTTCTCTATTTTAGTACGAATTCAGTCGTATGGAGTCCTTTTAGCTGTATTCTACTTTTGTCAGCTCAATTGATATTAAATTTTGCTGCTATAATTTTACATTAAAATATTTAGATTTGGTTATTTTTTCAATTAACCAAGAAGTTTGTTTCTAATATTTCCTGAAATCTCATTAAACATAATGGACAGATATTTTCCTTTAGTTTTCTCAATTATTAATTATAATCAAATTAATTTAACATGTTTCTATTGATATCTCAGCTTTTAAAGGCGTGTTAGAATTGAGGATCAACTTTTGCACATCACCACATGAATGTGATGTCCCTCTTCAAACACATAGGACATCAATCCAGAAAAAACATTTAAAACATGTTATATATCTAACTACTGCACAATTTAGAATAATACAGTGTGAGTAATGTTTCCATCAGGTCTGTTCTACCTGGACAATAAACAATTTATGAAATATAAAAATTTTTCTGCATAGTAGTTAAGTTGCTTTATAATTCAAAAAGATCAATTCTCACAGGCTGTTGTTAGAAATCTTGCTTTTCATCAGACTAATGTCAGATCTAAGACTTCATCTTAGGTTGAATGTTTATCAAAATATGTGATTGCAACACCTGATTTGCACAGGACTGTTTGGATATGATATAAGGATAGATTTCATAAAACCAATATATTATATACATATTTGACCAGGTTGGATCACTCTATTTGCCCTTGATGTGTACTGTAAATTATATATATTTGTAGTAGCTGAGATAGAAAAGCTAACAACAAAATGGAAGAAATTGTTTTATTTGAAAAAAGGAGGGGGGAAAAAAATCAGAAATTGTGTTTATATTATTTGGTATTTGCAATGGATCAAATAGATAATAAATTGTTTCCTTAAATGGTTGTTCAGCTCTGATAAATATCAAATGTATTGTTTGAATGAGCAAGATAATGATACAAAATGATAAACTCAACGCAGACACTGAATCATGTGAAGCATTTTGGATTGTCCATGTACTGAAATGTGCTATACAAATAATCTTACCTTACCATACCTTCGTCTCAGACCTAAATCCTACAGAGAACCTGTGATCTCTTATTTTTTTTAGTTTGTCCTGTTTCTATCTTAATTTGCATATTTCATTTCCTGCAGAGAACAAAATGTAAGCCACTTAAACGAAAAGTTGGATTTTTTATAAATTTCTCAAAGGGAGATAATGCTACTACAATAAAATATTGACTTTAAATGTGTCTCTCAAAAGTATAGCAGGCAACACAAATCTAAAATAATCAGTACTTATCTTGTCTTATGAAGACACAGCATTAAAAGAGGGCTCCCTATATTTGCTTGGGCTTACATGTCACTGCTAACGATCTCTACCATACAGCTCCATTAAACGTGCTATCCGAAAAAAATCATTTTCGCTCTCAAAATATGTGTTTTACCTCTTCAAAGCGGTCATATCAGGATAAAAATCTTTAGTTCTACCTCTGCTTCGAAGAGACAGGCAGAAGGTAGGTGGGTTCTGAGCGTGTGCGAGGGTTTGTGTGTTTTTGTGCCGGTGTGAGTGGAGTGGATCTGTGTCTGTTATGAGGCGGTGGGCAGTGGGTCTCTGTCAGAGTGAACGCCATGTGCACTGTTTGTGTGTGTGTTTACCAGGAGGTAGAAAGGTATTTTTCTGGATAGATAGGATGTAGATGTGTTAGAGGGGCGGGCTGCAGATGTGTCACACTGTTTGTCTGTGTGTCTTTGTGTGTGTGGGCGACAGATCACAGTCTGGAGAGTCAGAAAGCTCTCTTGCTCATTCTGCTTCAGGCCTTCCTCTTCTCTGTCCTTTCCTCCTCTCTTCTCATCTCTTTCTGCTCTCATCCTTCTCCATCTGAGGCCTCAGATAAGGTCTCTCTCCACAATAGGAGCCAAGGACAAGCGTGCACCTTCAGGCTGTTTAGTTTACATAGTGTGGATGTGGACGTGTACATGTTTGCATGAGTGAAACCACCCTAAGCAGATCTGCACACATTTGGTCAGAATGATGCATTTTGTTCATCGAGGTTCATTCAGAATCGCTGTTATGTGTTTTTGTACGAATATGAATCTGATATACCTGTATCTGTACGGTTTGGTGCCAGATTCTGTGTGTGGAGGAGGTAGCAGTACCAGGCAGGAGAGGGGCGGTATGTGAAAACAGAACCTGGCATCAGGCTCTCAAATATATCTCCATCTCCCATAGGTGCCTTTGTATTCTTATCTGAACATTTATCCATTTCAGAAGGCAGAAATAGTCCTCAGGCGAGAGCATTCTCTGCCTTTTCAAAGCTGTGTTCCTGTTCAAAACAGCTCAGGTCACTACAGCTTCTCTCTGCAAAGCACCTCTCCGATATTTATATTTGCACAAGCGTGAGGCTCTCAGCTGCAGGAACGATCAGAGCCAGCAGTTATACAACCTGATAGCTTGGAGAGGGTTGAGGCGGCGGTTCACCTGCTTGTCGAACTCTGGTTTATTACCTAAGAAGGGTTATATCTACTGAAATAGAACGAGACATTGGGTGAAACTCTCTCCCTCTGTGGGTAACTGAAAGCCCGGGTTTAAAAGGGCAAACGACGTGTCAGGATGGACTTCTGCTTGACTGTAGATACTATCAACATAAAGAACATGTTTTTAAATCATGTTTTTTTAATGTTACATATTAGTTTTACAGAAAAATACATCATGGGCCACGGCTTATTGATACTTCACTGTTGTAGAGATTTATACATATTATCTCAAGTAAAAGAAACAATGAAATAAAATATAA
Source organism: Cyprinodon variegatus (assembly GCF_000732505.1). Lineage (NCBI taxonomy): Eukaryota > Metazoa > Chordata > Actinopteri > Cyprinodontiformes > Cyprinodontidae > Cyprinodon > Cyprinodon variegatus. The sequence continues at coordinate 1,040,664 of NW_015150682.1, forward strand.
GTGTTCCTGCAGCAATAACATGGAGCACCCCATGCAATTACATAACTAAAACCACACCCATTAAATTTCCCCATAAATTTTGTAGTGCTGCAATGCTTTTGCAGAATATTAATACCAAATTTTGTCAGTTGACAACCATAATCTCCATTATTTATTTAATAGGAGATTCTTGATTGTCTTTTTGGTTACACTGCACTGTCAGTATCCTGGCTGCAGAGCTGCACTCTTAGGTCTTCTGCACTGTTAGAACCAGAAGTTTATTCGAAGACATCAAAGTAAAAGCAAAGTTGATTCAAAGCCTTTTTAAAGTAAAAGCTAACGCTAATAAACTCCCTGTGAAGCTACGTAGCTTACTTTCACAAACAAGTGTTGTTATGCTGGAAACCTATGAACGCTCACAATTTTACTCCCCACCAAACTCCTATCTGAAATAATAGACATGTGCTACATAGAATTAAGTCTCTGTATTTGGATCATTGGATGGAAAAGGGCATTTGGTCTATAAGACATTTTCTAAACGACAATGGAGGTTGGCTGCCTATGAGGATTTTTGTTTACTGTATAATTTCAACTGTTCCTCTGCTCAGTTTAACACTGCCATAAACTGTAATCTGGCAGCAAATACGTGCTGCGTGCTATTCCCGAAGGCTTCAAATACAACTTCAGGAATAAACTTCCAGTTTTGACAGTTCAGGAGACCCCATTTTGCAGGTCTGCAACAAAGGGTCCTGACAGTGCAGGTCTGCAGTGAGACTCTCTTGCGATTTTGCTCTGCAAAATACCTTAAGCTCAGTAAGACTGGAACTATAGCATTTAAAATGACACATTTTAGAACCTCTGCTCCCTTTCATCCAATGAAGAATCAAGTGCAGAAAATCATCTAATTGAATTTTTTTTTTTTATAAAAAACTGCCCTGTTTGTTGCTTTACTTGAGGATTTCCATTCGCTGTTTTAGTATTCTAACAGATCAGTATTATTCCTGGTTCATTAAACCTTAAATGAATAATGCTGTGCAAACCCAAATGTGCTTATATTTTATTAATTCTCTTGCTTAGATTAACACAAATGTCCTGTTTGGTATTCAACCTTTCACCTTTTTTGACACCTCTTGCTCTTCCATTGAAAAACAGTGTCTGAGCCACCTGAAAACACTCCAGCTCAAACCTGTCCTTTGCCAGAAGAGGTGATCAACACCTTCAGCATCCACGGCGAAGCCACTGTGGGTACTTCAATCCGCTACAGCTGCCTGTCTGGGTGAGTGTGGCTCTGAAATACAGAGAAAGAAGCGGAGGAAGTGATAGATGGAGTGTGAAGGAAAAAAAAGAGAGGGAGGGAGGGGAAGGCTGGTGTTATGAGCGATGAATGGCAGGGAATTCATTTTGATCTCCCAGCTGATGATGCCTCCATTGAGCTAACTAGGTCATTACAGTCAAATCTTGTATCGACTTCCCTTTCACACACTGACTCATCTCACAGGAAAGGATGAGCCAGAGTGGATGTGTCAGCCAGAGCTTCTGCACTCATGATCACACTCACACAATTTAAACAAGAGGTTGAAGCAAAGGATCCATTTGCACAGTTTTTACTGATATCCCCTTTTAAGGACCTTTCTAGCACCCCTTGTTGTAGTGTATAGGTCATCTTCCAATCTGGTTTCTTCAGTGTAGTGTTTTCTTACCCCACAGGGCAGAAATAGTTGGAAGCAGAGAAAATTTCTGCCAGGAGAACCAGACCTGGCTGCATCCTCATCCGGTCTGTAAAAGTAAGTGTGCAGCGTGTGTGTTTATGTGTTACATCCGCTTCACTCTCAGCAAGACTTTACACACTTCTGAAGGTTAGTGAATCATGTGTGAGTGAGTAAATGGCTAAGGTGAGAGACTGATAATAGGTGTTAGTTTGGAAACTGCATTTTTTTTAATCCTCAGTGGAGTGTAAAAAAAAGAAAGAGGCACAAACACAAGGCTATGTTTCAAAGTCCTCTCCTGCCCTCTTGTGGCCAAAACTCAAACTCTCTGGATTGAACTTCTGTAAAAAAAAAATATATATATATATATATAGATATATATATATATATATAAATATAGATATATATATATAGATATATATATCAGTAGTTGAATACTGTTTACATTTATTATCATAGTTTTTATAGGTAGGAAAAGGGAAACACTCTGAAATGATTGGGGTATTTGAAGGAAGCTACATTGAAGTTATCATCATATAGTAAATAAAAAAAGGTAGTTACATGCACTTCAACAGACTAAATGAAGATTTAAGGCTGCAGCAACCCTTAATAAAGAAAGATGAATAAACCCTCAGTTCCACTACTAAAATAACTCTTTATTGTCCTTAACACCTAACTCTGTAATTATGAACAAGACAATGTTTCAGTCCAGAAATAATCTTCATGAAAAGCACACCCCATACTGGACAGCAATTAGCAAAATAAACTATGTATAATCACCATTCATTGCTTGTTATAAAAGCATAGATGAAAGAGATTATTTGCTTGGGGGGGGGGGGAACCCATTAATTTTCCACAAAATATAAAAACACGTGTTTTGTTTTGTTGTTTTTTTCATATACAAAATTTTACAATATATGTTGATTATAGTCTCTTGATTGAGACTTTTAAAGGCTGGAGTCTGTAAACCTGTTCTCTAAAGTAAAAGCATGTTATGCAGCAATACACAGTGCCTTTTTAAAGTGTTAATGCTCACATGACACTTCAAACGTAAGTATTTTATTTGGGTTTAGTAGGATAGGCAGACATTGCTCTTAACTTTGATTTTTAAAGTAAAGGCTGAGATCTATGACACAAATTTATACTAAGACCTCTTTACTTTGACCCCCCAAAATAAAATCCAATCACCTCATTTGTAAATATGGCTCATTTGAATGTAATTCAACCAGAGCATCAGATTTGTTTTTCATCCCTGAATCTAATTGATTAATGTCATTTTGTAATAACTCATCAATACTTCTGTTGAGCTGAGTATGTCAAATATCATTCTTTTTTTTCCTATACAGAATTATTATATTTATTATTATGCAAGATTTTCAAATAATCAGTCTTCTATTAAACATATTTATATCTTAATAAGAATAGAACAACTATTGTTTTCTGATTCATGTTTAAAATCAGTGGTGTTGCAAAGAAAAGCTGATTGAATTGAATCCGTTTGCCTTGCAGAACTGTTCTGCCAACCTCCAAAGGAAGTGAAAGAGGGCTACGTGGTTGCAATCCAGAAGGCCGAATATGAGGTTGGCTTTGACATCCACTATCTATGCAAGAAGAACTACCTGCTGGATGGACCCCAGAAGATCACCTGTCTGTCAAATGGCAGCTGGAGCGCATCTCCACCACACTGCAGAGGTGAGGAAAAGCCCAGACCATTTGGGTTTCACAGGAATAAAAATTGGACCTATAAAGAATTTTGCAAATAAACGTTGAAATGTTTATTCATGACGTTTTCATAATTTCATGATACAGCTCGTTGTGTCATCCCTGCTGAGCGAAGCCGTGTTGTGATTGGTGGAGTGAAGCGTTGGCCATTCGATGTCACGGATGCCATGGTTCCCCACGGGGAAAACGTGACATTCTACTGCAAACATCCCAAGAAGCAGTGCAGCTTCACAGCAGCTCAGACCTGCTTTGATGGGAAGCTGCAGACACCGCAGTGCTACCTTGGTAAACCCAACAGACCATTTCAATTATTTACAGGACTTATCAAACCCTAAAACGTCCTTATTTTGCTACATCTAATTCCAGATATATTTCATATGATAGACCAACATGTAGTACGGTATATCACTATAGCTCCAGTTGTGTGTTTAGTAGCTCTATCCTGCTGGAAAAAGGTGAACTTTTGTCCTAAATCTAAAATCTTTTGCACAATCTATGATTCTCTGTATTTATATCTATTAATTAACAATGAGTAGCTGAACAGGAGCCTTCTCACAGCATGATGCTGCCACCATTTTTAAGCATTAATATGGTGTGTCGAGACGGTGCATACAGAATGATGTACACTTTTAGCTTTCCCCTCCTCATATAGCTTTTTGTGTGCAGGTAAAAATATTTGCATTGGTATTATATGTATAAAGCTTATTCTTCCATCCTTGCTATGCCCCCTACATGGATACATAAGATTTATTGTGAACATATTTAAACAATGCATTGTTTTTTGCTATTTGACAAAAGAAAAAATAAAACTTAAGTCTAAAAGAAGACTGACATTCCCATGTAAGAAACATTCCTTGAAAGAAAGCTACTTAGCCTACTCTTCATAATCTGGTTACGCAGTAGTACTTTGAGGGTTATTACATTTTCGAGGCATTATCTTAATCCATCATGCAGCAGTTTGAAACTAAAGAAATCTATGATCTAATCTAGATCAATGACTTCATGGAATATTACCATCTATTGGAGCAAAACAAAAAAAGGCGGATAGTTTTAAATTTATGTTTTTTTTGTATTTCACAACACAGTAAATCTGACATATCTAAAAATCACTTCAAAATAGATTCCAAGAATAAAGCTAAAATAATAACTATACTACTATAATTAATGTGAGAGTTAAATGGAATAAGGTATTAAAGGAAAGGCAAGATGTCAAACCGCTGCGTTCCTCTCAAACAGGTTTGGTATGCTTGATACCTCAGGTGTAGGTCCAGGTTTCGGTTATTTGAAAGTATAAAGTTTCTATCTTATTTACATAAGGCAGGGCTGACATAGGTTTTGTGCCAGTGTTCCCTCTAGATTGCTTATATAGGCAACTTTGTTTACTTTTTTCAACTTTATTCAAAATGTAAATAAAAGTGAGCAGTAAAAGAACTTCCTTCTTATTATTCTTTCTCCAGTGAGCCTAATACTCCTCCATAGTGACTGAACCATTGGTTTTTCCTTTGATGTTAATATATTTCTAATTATATAACAAACGTGTATTGATATTTTATTTAGAACATCAGCCTACCAGGGATTGCAGACTTTTTCCTCATTAATTTTACTTAAAAAGAGCTTGTGATCTCTACAGATCCTCCAGAGTTACTCTGGTTCTATTTACTAGCCTGTATTTAGATGATGATATCTTGGTAGATTTGAAGGTGTGAAACCTAACTCTGCTTAGTCCCTTTTCTTCATAAAGCTGTTTGTTTGGGTTCTATAACCTCTTATACTGAACCTTCTGGATTCATAGTGAGACACATTACATTTAGGATACTAATGGTCTGACCCTAAAAGGCAAATGATTTTACAATCTTTTTTTGTTTTGTTTCAGAGCCCACATGGTTGCAGTATAAACTCTTCCCACATCGGCTAGTGTCGGAGATTGAATCATGTGCGCCCGGTGACGTAGAGTGACCACCTAACACATCTGATCTCAACCCACTGAGACATGCATCGGTTTAATAACACCCCCTGGACAATCAGTACAGATTCATGTGCTTTTATTTTGCTCTTTCAGATATTATTTGTGCAAAAATCTCTTAGGTTTGTGAGTTATTGTGGTTAAGTTTAAACTATCATCTTTTATTTAGGCCTGCTGTTCTATTTCTCTTGCACTCTAAAGGCATTGTTATTACATCCAAACCTTGCTTAAATCTTGCTGCACCTTCAGTTGCTCTATACTCTCGGGACTTTTGTTGTGATGTATGCAGATGTATTTCTAGGTTGAAAAGAACCTGAGGTGAGTCTCTGCTAACATTTACCCTCTTCTCAGTGATTTTACCTGTTACAAGCTGTTTGAAAGAATCTCTGCAGCATGGAACAAGCTATCTAAGAATGTTTTCTATTTGACTATAGATACCTGATCTTTGCATAAACTACAGTCAAAACACAGCATTAGATTTTATTTGTAGCTCCAAATTGGAGGGTCCAGCTCAGATAACAAATTTTGCATTGCAGGCACCCACTGTACAGGATGTAGCTGGCTAACAAATGGACTGAGAACTCTTAAATATCACTCTTAAAAAAGTGTGTAATCCAGTGTTTAAGGGTAAATGTAAAATTTATGGTAGACATGTGTCTACTGGGTTGGGTATAGATTAATGGATGATAGACTGATGAAGAGATTAATAGGTCAGTGAATGGATATAACATTAAAACGTCGTTTTCTATACCTGATATATGTTAAAACAAAATTCTAGACTTTCTGTGGATAATCAGCCTCATAACTGGGATTGTAAATGAGAGATAACTTCTTAACCTTGATTACTTGTGCCGCCCAGTGCTCCACTGGGAAATAAACTCTCATATCAAAAACTGTCAAAATTCATAGTTCATTAGAAGCTCTATCATGCCTGAACAGCAGAGGCGTAGCCAGAACATTTTATTAGGGTGGCCAGGCAATAACCAATGTACACTGAGGGGTGGCTGAAAGTGGATAGGCGCCAGAACCTCAGGGTCAAACCAAAGTTAAAACTAACCATATTTTCCTACAGCCTTTGCTAACAAATAGACGCATATAATTAAACATCCATGTTTTCTAGATAAAAGATATAGGGGATACAATTGTTTCAGGTTTGAGTTCTGGGGCGAACATCTTTTCCTTCTTTAATACTTACCTACTTTTATCAAAAATGATTCTGCATAAAATTGATGTACTAATATCTACATAAATAGATTATTTAATACCTTTTGTATTAAAATAGTTATTTATGATTTCACAAAAGACTGCTAGAGGACTTGCAGACACACATCATTTTCACTTTACCCCATATAACACAAAATCTAGTTCTGAAAATAGCATGAATTCTGTACTTTTCATCTTTAATGTTACTATATTGATGTGCATAATTAACCACAGTGTTTTTGTTGTCAAGTTATTATGAATATCTGAAAAAAATAGAAAGTAATACATGAAAAATTAAAATGAATCTTCCACTTGAGAGTATTACTGCTGCCACCATCTGTATTAAGCCGGGCGTACACTGTGCGATATTTTTCAGTCGTTGCACGCAGCTACAGCTCACACTGTACGACTAAACCCTACGGTTTAGTCGTACAGGGTTCACGATTTATGTTCGGCCCGACGCTCTCATGCGATCTACCTGCTCACACTATACAACTAAAAAGCACATCGGACTGAGCTCTGCAGTGAGATGGAGCTGCTCTGACTCATCTATCCGGAAGCCAAACAAGTAGAAGGGGAATATGACGCTCACTGTAGTGAAACGCGCTCCCTTGGCAATTTGTGCACATTGGTGCTGAAAGCCCTAAAAATAAAAGGCGACGACGTATTTGGAAAAAAGACATGGCTGAGCAAATGTGGCTACTATGGTGTGTCAATTTTACAGACAGAACTGCATTTCCCTCATTGCATCCCCAAAAGAAAAATCTTTGCGCATGCGCACAGAGTGATTTGCCTACGACGGTCACACGATTCCTGATCGGCCCGAATGAAAAATTCTCGCACGACTGGAAAATCGCCCGAAAAATCGCACAGTGTACGCCGGGCTTTAGAGGGGGGGGGGAAATGGTAGGTGTGGCCAGTGATTGGCTAAGGGTGGCGATGGCCACCCCTGGCCCCCCATCTAGTTCCGCCCCTGCTGAACAGACTATGTGATTAATTTCACTGTGAGATCTGTTTCTTTCTGCTGTTGAGTCTGACACATCAAGCCTGCAGGGCTTGTGAGCTTTATATTTTTTTGATGTTTGAAATAAAGAGACAAACTATGTGAAACATGCTGTCTGGCTCTTTAATGGCACACAATGAAGCCCTCCTGTGCTGCAGGTTCAACAGTACTCATAGGCTGAACATGGCTACTGCTCGGACCCGGTAGGCTGCGACACCATAGCAACTCCTTTTGACCCCTCCCTCCCTCCCTCAGCATTCGCAGCATCACCCTTTTTTTTTTTTTTTTTACACTGCACAGTCATATTTGGTCCTCCGGAAATATCCACAGCTCGGGTAAGCCAGTCCCAATGCAGCGAGGGTATGGGTGGAGTATAGTTTTTTTTTTAATGCAGTGTTTTTAAATGTATGTTGTCCAGCAAGGCGCCGGCGGATCTCGGACAAGCAGGAATTAGGTGGACAGCGCGCTGGGAAAGTTTCCCCCTCCCTCCTCCCCGGAGCTGCGCTCGCGGTGGCTCGGACCCTCGGCTCCGTAAAATGGCTGGCTGTAGGTCCGAGGAAGCAGCGAGGAGGACGGGATCCGCTTCGGTCGCGAACTGACACGTTTCTCCGCTCCGGCTGACGTGACTGTGATGCTGCTGTCCCAGGTCCGACAGCTGGCACAGCGCAGCCTCACAATAAACACATATTGGCGTTTCGGACCTAAGTCTGTGCGTAATGGCGTCCTCCATGGACAGCTCTCCTTGGTTTTATTCCCAGTAATCATTTAGAGCAGCTATATGTTGCGTTTCGAGATGATTTCCAATCATTTTATGAGGCGGAATCTATTCGTTATCCGTGTTGCATTCAGGTGATTGGATGGTGCTGGAAAATGTAAATTCTCGCCTCCGCGGCGTTTCGACTCCAGTCTAACATCTCTGTCGGAAATATGGTTAGGTTAATTAAAAATAGTACAACCCTCCTCCTGGAGGAAAATTAGAAGATGCAGCATCATATGCATTGCTCCTTATTCGTTTTAGAAATAAAACACCATTAAAAACTAGTGATAAACGTTGGCTTGACCCTTTAATTATAATATAAAGCATAATAATAAGTATTATTATGCAGTTTGTTTCTAACTCTTTCATTTTAACGGGTGTTTGCTTTTAAATGAATGTTGACATGATTATTTTCTAATCCCTATTCCTTTCTTCCTTATATTTTATAAAATAGGAATAGTTATGCCCCAAAATGGATTCTCAGTTGGCCTCAGTCCTAACAAGTGGCAGCCTGAAAGTCCAAAATGGCAGCCAGTGTGCAGAGGCACAGGAGCCCGTGACAAAGGTCGTTCTGGACCAAAAGGATAAAAAATTCCCACCCAGTACCAAACCGGGTAACCTGAAGTCTGGCTCAGTCAGAGCTGCTGTGGCCATCATCAGGCGAGATGCTCAATCAGTCAACAGGGAACAGCCAGAGGTGGGCGGGACATCTGAGCCGGTCTCTCAGGAAACCAGTAAGATTGCTGGGATTGGACAGCCAATTACAGCCAAGCATGGGGTGCCGGTCCTGGGTAAGCAACCAATAAGGATCAGAATTGTTGTCCCCCCTGAGTGCAATAGGCCAATGATAAACTGTGCTTTCAGCCCAACCAAAGACACTTCTGGGTCACAGTTTAGTGAAACTTTGATTTCTGCTGAAAGAGATTTCACAGAAAACAACAGAGAACAAGTCCCCATATCAGCTTCTCAGAAGAAAGAAGAGATTAGTGGAGATGCTACAGCAGAGAGAAATGTAAAAATCACACAAATGGATGGGTCAGACTCTGATCTAATCTCCAATACCGATACAGTTAAAGTTTTGAGCCATCTTTGGATTAAAGAGGAACCTACAGAGAAATCAGTTGAGCATAATATTCCTCTGATGATTCAAGAAATGAACACCAGGTCTTTTAGAACATTCAGTGAGGCAGAGATGGAGGAACAGATGGAGCCGCTGGATCTGAGTCTGCCCAAGACAAAAGAGAAGATCTACGGGCGCTTTCTGGAGGATCCGGGATGTGCGAGCCCCCTGATAATGGAGGTGGATGAGTTTGAGGGAGATGGAGACAGAGACATGGTGGAGGGAGACAGTGATGAGGGCTCTGTGGACTTTTCTACTTGCGTCCTTAAATCCCTTTCTTCAGGAGAGGACAATGAAAACCTTCTCCTTATTGATGATCAAGGAATCCCCTATACTCTAAGTCCAGATGGACTCAAAGTGCCCCAAATTGATGCCTCCATCTTAGGGGGCCATCAGTCGGATCAGGTTCATTTGATACAGAAGGAAGAGGAAGACGGGTCATCAGATTTGGCAGGTCCAAGCTATAGCCAAAGTTTAGAGAATGCACTAGATGCACCTGGTGATTTTCCTGCCAGTGATCTGTCTCCACAAGGAAGTGATACGTTAAATCTGATGACTAACTCTGATACTTCAGTTACTGTAGAGGTGAATGTCAAAGATACTCAGGAGGCTAAAACAGCAGTAACCCCTTTATCGGGGATATCACTCTCTAGTCAAACTATTCAAATCTTGACCAACCCTTCAACCAGTGCTCCCCTCCTCCTCCTGTCTTCCTCCTCCCCTCAGCTCTCCTCCCCTCCGGTTGGTCTCTCGCTTCCCCTCTCAGTGACCTCACCGGGTGCTTCCACACCCATGTTGCTTCTCCTCTCCTCTGTACCCTCCACATCTACAGATTCCACCTCTACCTCCACCCCCATTGCTGTCCTCGACCCCTCGACTGGTCAGCTGTCCCAGGTTACTGCAACCTCAGGTCAAGTGTCTCTCCCTTTGTCTTCGGGTCAGGTCAACGCACTCGGATCGCCTCTTTCCAACTTTTCTAACCCTGTAATCAGACTGGATCCCAGCAACTCGCCTCTCATCCTGTCAGGTGTTGACAGCATGGCCTCTGGCCCCGTCCTCACCTCCCTCACTGTCCCCTCCCCCACCGTCTGTTTGCAGGACAGCTCCCTCAGCACGGCGATCCAAACTCAGATCTGCTACTCTCAGTCAAACCCAGGAAGTGAAGCCATATCTAATGAAGAAGTCACCAGTGAAAACAACAAGCCATCATCTTTTGCAGCCACCTCTGCACAGTCCCACTCTCCGACCTGTGACCCCACAATTCTACATCCTTCCGAGGCAGAGGCCCAGTTACCATCCTCAGAATTGAAGTTTGGTTCCTCAGATTTCCACTCAGAGCATCTTCCTCTGGATGACCACCTCTACTTCTCCAACGCCACAGCTCCCCCACCTCCGTCTCCTTCACCTCCCATTGGACCCCTCCTTCCGTCAGGCAAGCTGGACTCTCTTGACGCTCTGGACCCCCTCTCACCAGCGGAGTCTCCCACCAACCTGGGCCCCCGCAGGGTGCTGTGCTGCCAGCTGTGCCCTCGGATCTTCTTTTACCTCTCTGACCTGGAGCGGCATGCCATCACACACTCTCAGAAGAAGCCTCATGTCTGCCAGCAGTGCGGCAAAGCCTTCAAACGCTCCAGCCATCTGCAGGTAACTATGGTTACTGGGATGTACAGCAGGACGCTCATCAGGTGTTCTTTTAAAGGAACCCAATGAGTTATTACAATGACTGGTTTGCTCGTTAGGGAACAACAGAAACAGAAGAGGAGATGCAGCTAATGTTTATCCTTGTTAATTAATTTGCTTTCACATTTAGCAATCACTTTCACTGTCTGTCTCTTTATCCGAACATTTCATTTCTATTATCAACTTACAAATTCAGACTAGAAAAATCCTACATTTTGCTATTTCTTCTTCACCTAAATTATTTCCTGAGCTCAAAATATGTTGTTTAGCCATTTTCTAAATAGCGTAATCACAAAATTCTATACGTACATCACACTTATTTTACCTACTTTTATTTCTCTTCTTCTTGACCTGTTTCTGCTATTTGCTACGTTATTATTATTTTGTTTGCATTTTATGTGTTAGGGCTCACATAGAGGGTGCACAGTTGTGAAGTGGATCTTAAATGTTAATTGGTTTTATAAATTCAACTGTAAAACAAGTCATGTACATGTATGGCCCTCATGGAAGATCAGAGCTGTTCTTAAAAGTGAAGGTAAATAGCTAGAAGTTGAACTCCTCCCCTCAAGTTGGTGTTGCACTTGCTTGTACTTGCTTGCCAGGCTTTTGCCAAATACCGAAAAAAGGATAAGCTAACTGTAAATAGCAAGTAGCTGCTCTGGTGTTAACAACAGACTAAACCGACACCTAATTAATTTTACAATAACTCGTTTGACGAAGAACACGTCTAACCTGCAGCCACATGCTTGTGCCACGTTACTGTATTGACTGAAGTTTTGTTAACATTAGAAACCATTTAACTTACCTGTCCAGGAGGAAAGTAGCAACCTCTGTGGTTCTGAGCCCATTTGCTTCCTTTTTTGTTCACTTGAGTCTAAGAAATATAACTCACAGAAGAAGCTATTTCATTACAGAGTTAGTAGGATCTGGCAACACCTGAGATCCATGTTACATATATCTGACTTCAGACTTTTTTCCTATAGGACATTTTATATTTTATATTAATTTTTTATCAATAAAAACATTGAAGGTATTGCATCTAACTACGAGCCACCCAGGGGACACAACAAACATGGCTGAAGATGGACTTTTGGGCAGGGGAGACATTTTTTTTTAAATAAGAAACCTTGCAACAGTGACACTGTACCACTGTGCAGTAAAATTCCTATTTATATCAAAACAAAAAGTTTGAGATTATAGATAATATGAATAAACCTGCTCAACATAATATATACTTATTTACATTTAATAATAATAATATAAATCTAACGTAAAATCCCCCGTACGTCACCCATATGCACCACAATCAGTGTGTCTCTTACTGCTTTTCTAAAAATCTAATTTAAACTCCCAGTGGATGTTACTGTGGAACATTACAACTCTTTGCCTCTTTCAGATCCCATTATTTTCCTCCTAATTCGGAGCACTGATGTTTTTTTGGAGCCCGGATGCTTGTGACAACACAGCAAATCTGCTTCCTCATCAGTAAATGTGTTTGCAGACTATTATTTGGCTTTATTTCCTAACCCACTGGAGGCACAAAGATACCAAGTGGTGGGCTGTAATTCTCTAAAAATAAAGTTTTGTTTAAATAATTTGTTTTAGCATTTAAGAAAAAAAATTTGTCTTTTGTTTTCCATAATATTCTTTTTCCTCCTGCAGACTTTCTCCACCCATAAGCTGTAATCTTAGGGTTAGTTCAGAGAAGATTTTGTTTATACCGCTGTCTATACAGCTGCAGCTTATTAAATTGCTAAACTTTCAACCATCTGCCCATCGATCTATTCATTGATAGTTAATTTTTTTTTTTTTGGCTTCTGTTGGACCAGTTTAAACATTAAAGGTATAGTGGAGGATGTTCTTTTTCTGAGTGGATCATCAAAATAAGAGGTCCTCCTAATTATCAATCATTCTGGTGATATGTAAGTCTGTCCTATGTGCTCGTCCCCATTTTCACTTACTGGTGGTGAGTCTGACATAGTGGCAATATTTCAAATCTTCTTTTGGAAAGTAAGCTTTTATGAACGATGCAAATAGCAACTTTTAAACAGAGCATGCACAAGGAGAAATGGGCTCTCAATGCACGCTCTCAAACGCATTTGATAGGCGTTTCCTCTCAGGAGCGTGTCCAGGGATGTGCATTTCTTTTTAAAAATTTGCAAAAAAATTGCAAAATACCTTTTTCCTTAGATTTAGGTCATATTTTCATTCAGATTTTTTATTAAAAATGTCTGGATGATTAAATTGTAAAAGCTCAGAAAAAGGTGCAGAAATAAAATGGCAGCATACAAAAAAAAATTTATATGTAAAGTTAGCAGTTAAAGGGTTCCTTTATTAGTAGGCAAAAGAAATTAACTTCGGGATTCATTGAGCAGATAAAGTCTCATACAAAAGCATTTAACATTTTGGTGAATGTAAGTAATTATTTTTTTATTAGCTTAATGGAGAAAAGAAAAGCAACCCTTAATTATTATTATATTCGCTATGAATATGTTAGGATGTTTTCTTTTACTAATGTTAGAACGGATGGAGTGGTTGATCTGCTTTTTTTTCTAACATAGCAGCCCTTTTCTCTCTTACATAGTTGGAGCATCAAAAGGAGGAATCTTTGCCCACTCTGTTGCTGTTCTCAGCTCACCGCACAGTTTTCTTTAGGATTTATCTGAGGTTTTGATTAATCTATGTTCTTAAACACCCAGTGATGATCCTTTTTAAGTTTTCTCAATGAAGCTTAGATTATTAAAGGAGTACATGAGACGATGCCCTCTAACAAGGTTCATAGTGCCTATGGAAGACAAAATGGCTCACATGATCACTGATTCTTCACCATGCACCACAAGCTTGACACTCATTTTGTTGTGAGGGAAGAATGATGACCTCTCAGGAATTTTGTATTTTTGCATTAAAGCTGGATATGGAGTTTTGTTGTAATTTGACCAAATCATCTCAAACCAAATTTGTTGTCTGTCCTAAATGGCTTGTGACTATTGGCAAAAATGCTTCCTTAAGTTTTTTTCTGCTTTATATTTCTTCTTGCAGCCCATTATTAAGATCATATGGTCTATAATCCATGTTGTCTTTCACTGATATGCTTTAATAGAAAACAAACAAAAATAAATACCATCGACTTCCTTCAACTGTATATATGCAGGACTTTGCTCTGGTATAATCAAATTAAATTACAATTAAAAATGTTGAAGTTTGAGGTTGTTTGTAGTTGGGATGAATGATTTTACATCCATTATAAACACATTAAAACTGATTATGTTTTCTTTCAACAGAGACACAAGCACATCCACACAGGCCAAAGGAACTTTGTGTGCCCCATCTGCACCAAGCGTTTCAGGGAGGCCGGCGAACTGCAGCGCCATCAGCGGGTACACACCGGAGAGAAACCCTACCAGTGCCAGCTTTGCCACACACGTTTCGCCGAGCGCAACACCCTGCGACGACACACTAAACGCAAACACCCGTTTCACCAGGTGGCTGTGGAAATGCTTAACGAGAAAAAAGACAGAGGAGACAGGGCAGGAGGCGCCGGCAGAGGAGGTGCGCAGGAGGAAGAGGAGAGCGCCGAGTGGTATAGCTCTACCGTATCCACTCTGGATAACTCTGAGTCTGAGGTGGACACTGCAAACTGAATGAAGGGACGATCACCCCACTTAGGGTCTAAACCTTGACATTTAATGAAGGGAGCTTTCAGTATTTATTCCAGTTTAGATATGAAGTACTTATTATTCCCATTCTAATTAATGGGCCAAAATCACAGGCATAATGTTTTGTTTTTGTTAAATAAGGGGAAAGCTCATAAGAGTCTAAATGCTATTTAAAATATTAACATGTAAAGATGCGTTTTCATGCAATCTATGAAAAATCCCTAAAGTGCTCAGAAAAGAAAGATTATTTAGTCTAAACTTATTTCTGCTTTAGTTGTACATAGAAAGAGAGCTATTTGTAAAAGCTGCTCTTCTGCACTATCTCGTATGAAAGATGTGATCTTTCCTACCGTCAGAGACACTGTGAGTTGTTTGCACTTGTTTGATTTAAATCAGAATCCACTTTTTCACAAATTGAGGGGGAAATCTTTTTCTTTTTCATTTCAGTGACTGTTCTGCTTTTATGACCAAATGTGTTTAAGTTATTCTAACACTGTATCAGATTTTTTCCCCCCAGATGTGAATTATGTTAATTTATTGGAATAAAATATTTGAACCCTTACCTCAGTTTTTTATTTTTATTTTACAATTACCTGATTAGTTTTCTTCTAATTCTTTGTTATTTTACATTTAGCTGTTGTACACATCTCATTTTTTTCCTTGATTACCTTGAAATTTTCTCTCCAATGACACGAAATCTGGTTAAGATAACAAGCACTAGAGCAAGGGTTCGTATCTCCTCTAATTTAGCCTAATCCCCTGCCTTGATTTTCTCCACTACATTAATCACCAAAGAGAAGTCTTTGCATGGATCTTTGTGATAAGAAGAGATTAAAGATGTTGAATGGCTGAGTGTGCAAGCTGGCCACTTGGATTGCACTTAGGGAGTAATTGAGTTAAGACGGCAGCCCTCTGTTTTTGGTACTCTTGAATTTTCTGCTCAATTTAAGCCTTGAAGCCTAAAAGAGCTGAGCTCAAGATAAGCCCTTAAACACAGAATGGCCAAAATGACCTGACTGGGCCATGATGGTCGTCCAATTTCTCATTTGTCAGCTGATCATTTTACAGTCAGAGATGCTCTGGCCTTCTGCAAGCTGCACTGTTTGAGTTTGGTAAAGTTATTTTTTGAGAAGAAGTGGAGGTTTTATATCTGCTATTATGGAAAGTATACTGTTTGAGTCAAGCAAAGATTTGTTCCACTAAAACCCGAAATTAATATTAGAGCAGTCAAACATTTGTTGTCTTAGATCAGCAAGGAATCACCTTATTGGTAAATCTAAAAAGAATAAAACTGAATCCACCCAAAATATTTACTTTTATACCAAAGCGAATGCTAAACATGCAACACATACATATCTAGGATTGCTGTTAACTCAAGTACAGTACAAAGTTAAAGTGTATTCAGTCTAATCATATTAAATACACAGTAGAGTATAATGCTAAAGATGTCTTCTGTTTTAAATGTTTTCATTCATCAAATAAAAGACGGAGACTGGACAAACAATGCATCCATGGGAGAGTTAAGAGGCAAAGCTGATCTAACGTTACTCAAATGCTTGTCTCACATTGGCTGAAAATATCCTCAATACCTATGAGAAAATACTCTCAACATAAATCCTTTTTAGACGTTACTGATCCGATTATTACTGCAATATAACTATCAATAGTAGTTGTTTACTCATCTTACCTTGCAGAGGCAGAATCTCTCCAGTGTGTGAACTTGACCAAATGCAAAAACTCATAACAGGAAAATGATCTAAGTCACACAAACAAGTCCATGAATGGCTCAAAAAAAAAAAAAAAATAATAATAATAATAAAGGGTTTATAAAGTGGCATCCTTAAAGTGTGGACAAAGCTTTATTTAATGCTGCAGATTGTAATTTAAGGTTGAAAATAAAAGTTAATTCAAAGAGGTTCAAAATTCCTCCACAGTTATCTAGCATACTTATTTTTAGTTATCTCCATTAGATTCAGGGGCTAAGACATTTTTTACACAGAACCGAGTTAAGTTGAACAGTTTCATCACATAATAAAGGAAAAACTACTCTTTGTGTTTACTTAGGTTATCTTTGTATGCCAAGTCTCTCCATAACAAATATCAGATGCTATTTACATGCTACCACAGGTTTTGTAAGGGTTTTTGCTAAACACAACTAAAAATGATTTTAACCAATGTCCCTTGGTTGGATGAGACAAAAGATATGATAGAAAAAAAATAACATCTCAAGTTTGTGTAATTTCTATGATTCTTTGGGGCTATTTTCCGTTCTAAGGCCATGGGAACATGTTTTAAATCATGCAAACATTTTCTCTGAAACAAATATCCTAATCAAAGTCCAGACCTGAAACTACTTAGGATTTTGAACAGTAAAAAATTATATTACAAATGCTTGTGTGACTTGGCTCTAACTATTGTGCTAAGAAATCGTCTCTAAGTGTGCGAAGCTGGTTTAAAAGCAATCCCCAAATACCTGAAGCTCTTTTTGCTGAATACATATTTACATTTACAGGGGACTGAATACAAATTTCTGTCTCACTTTTAAGAGTTTAATTGAAAAAAACTTCATACACTAATATATAATTATCCGTCATATAAAATCCCAGTAAAACGCACTGTGCTTTGTGGTTGACTGTTTGGTGGACGCTGTTCATTTTTTACAACTTGCTTATCAAGGCAGAAGCCTTTTTTGCACCATTACTGTCTTCAGTGTTTATAAATCCAAACATTTTGTGTGCAGGTTTTGCCTTAATTCATCAGTGTTTGCTCTTTGGTATCAAATTTCAACAACTTTCAGGAATTCATTAAAATTCCTTTCTTTCTTTTAGTCCCACATCTCAAACAAAGCCACTGACAGAGTCAATACAGAGGGAAAGTGCTGCATTTGCACTGCAGAGGGGCCTCTGAGCGTTCAACTGTTAAACCAGCACTGTTCTGTCAGGAAGAAAGGGAACAGGTTGACACAAAACAGATTTTGTCCCCTGTAATTGACACCACTGGAACTGCTGCAACAATAACTCTACAAGGTTCTCTCTGCATGGTGATGATGATGATGATGATGATGATGATGATGATGATGGGGAATATTCAGCAGGCTGACTGTGTGGCATCAGCAGTCCAGCTGGTGCATTGTGCAGAATCTGGACCTCCATGTGTGTGCAGGTCCATATTGCACCCAGCTTCAAAGAGCAGTGACTAACGGACAGATGGATGTCGAACAGAGAGCGTGTTTGAAATGAGAGAGCTTGCATAGTAGGAGTGCGTTTGGGTTGCGTGAAGTGAAACGGGCAGCAAGCCTCCTGAGTGGCACGAGGCATATTGCCAAGTGATTGAAGTGATAAAGGTAGAGGTGGGGAGCATGGGGGAGGGTTGAGAATACACCCAGTGATGAATGTGCAGGAAGAGGTTGCAGATGTAATAAAGCGTGTTAGACTGGCCTGTTTAGGTTCTCTGTCTTCCAAATTGCACGTCGGCCCTTTATGCATTCTCTACTACCTGCAACATTGCATCAGAAAAACTGTGTATAACCACTGAGAGACAAAATGATGATGACCAAACTAATCATTCATAGTTTTCTGACACGAACACCTGTTATTTCACAGCTAAACCATGTGGGGGCACACTTACACTAATGATGAGCCATGTGTGTTTGCCTCATTATCTGAACTCTGTCAAATGGTGGAGGGATACTTAGAGCTGTGTAGCCATTGAAGAGCTCGACCTACGCTCTGCAGAATCAAAGAAGAAACCTATAAATATAAAACAAGCTGATTCTGCATATCTTAAACTATTCGATCACCCAAAGGTCCAATTTTTTTCTCATCCTCATCACGTATAGAGCCCAGAACCACAGATAGAAATTTGATACTTCAGAGGGAATACATTAACTCCATGCCAGTCTTCCTCCTCGATGGACTCAGTGCAGGATTAACACCATGGTGCCTGAGCGTGCATCGGTGTGCATGTCTGTTTTCATGTGGGAGGGATGGGAGGGAGAGAAAGAAGGAGGGTAACAGGTGCTAATCAGAAAGGGAGTCCCGGCTGCAGAGGAGAGGGCATAGCTGGGGTGGAGAACCAGAGAGGAAAAGTGATTACATCACCTTTCTAACAATAATGTGTCTCTCATCCTGTGCAGTCTGTGTTATTAATGTCTTTCGTCCATGAGAGTGTTTGACAAATGCACTCTCAGAGCATGAGAGGAGAAGGTTTACAGACTAACAAAGACGGGGTGGGTGGATAGCACCTGAAAGAGTGGTTTTATCTAGAGAGATTTATTAAAGCGAGGCTCCAATTCAGTTTCTGCTTCATTAGTTGTTTCATAGCAACCTTAATTGGAGTATGCAGAGCTGAAGTGCTTTGCAAAAGTATTAACACTCCTTTAACTGTTTTATTATTTCTTTTCAGATGATAAAGGAAACTTAAATTTATCTATTGTGATTTTATGTGTTTGACAAATTCTCATCAAAGTAGAGGGAAATTATGTCAAAGGAGAAACACAACTAAACAGCTTGCTTTCATTTATTTAGTACCGGTAACCTGGGAAACTATACCACATTTATGTCACTCTAGCATGATCAGTAGAATTACTAATCTTCCAGAGGAGAATCTCTACCATCTTAGCACAGTGTTTTTGTCTTGATGGAAGGTCAGACTCCACCTTAAGCTAGAGTCTTTAACAACCTCTTGCATGTTTTCTTGCAGGTTCTTCTTAGAATGTTCCCATTTACACTAACCAACCTCCTTGTCCCTGCTGAAAATATCCCGCCAGCATAATGCTAGCAACGGCTATAGATTATTGTAGGAATGTGTGTAAACCGAAGATCAGAAAGTATTTTTGTTATTATCTGACCAAGGAGGGATATTAATATTGTTCCAGCGTAGCAAGAATGGGGGGTTTTCATTTACCTTCAGTACATTATTTAATTCTCTCAGGGCACACAACCTTTTTTTTTTTCTCCACAGTACAAAACTGTGCATGCAACCTATTCAGCACGTTGCCTCTTTCCTAATGCAACCCTGACATCAAATAAGTTAATGGATGGATGGATTTTATTTAGATATATCCAGGTAAAGGGCTGAATACAAATGTTGACCTCACTGTCTAGTTTTGCAAACACAGTTGGAACTCGCATTCTGACATTTTACAATGATCTCTTACTTGATGTTGTTCTACAATATTAGCCAATGCAGGTTTTTGTTTTTATAGAACAAAATGTGAATAAGTACAAGGAATATGAACACTTTTACAAGGTATTTTATCACTGTTCTGCTTTCTCTGTTTAGTGGACCTCTACATCGAACTAAATGGATCTAAGGCCTTTTTCCTCTCTATCAGGACTGCCTCTCCTGACCAACCAGCATGGTACTTTGTCCTCTCCACCTCTCCGTCCTCTCTCTGTCGCCCTCTTCGTCTCCCTCCTCTCTTTTCTGTGACCTGCTGAACCAGCACACACATCGGCTTGTCTATCAAACTGGAGGAACAGGTGCTCTAGCTACGGACCCACTTACCCCACTTTTCCACCCCTCCCTCTGACAGCCTACAGTAACACATGTAAAAGTGCGAGGGTTGACACACAAGCAAACCCTCCCCCGCTGGTTCCCGCAGGTTGGCTTGAACACTGTAGGTGAACCTCAGGTGATTTTGCCTGGCCGTGGGTGCAGATAGAGGCTCTAAAGTGTGCTGACTTACTGATCTGTGACTTTCTGTGGTGCCAAACACACACTCACATGTACACACACTACTAAATCACTTTACCGGTTGACCCAAAGGTATCTTGACAGGAGCATATGAGCCTGCAGTCCTGCTGCAGCACATAATTTGATGTGATTCCAAGCCACTCCTGGGCTTCTCCTGTTGCTGTGTAATAAACCGTCTCCTTATACTGGTTTCGCTTTCCTATCCATCACATTATATGCCATTTCAGCTCCTTGCATTAAGGAACTGCACTAATTTTTATCTGAGTTTCTGCTCCTGTCAAAGTCAAGTACAAACATGAGAGCAGCTCGGTTGTCTTTGAGCCCCTGTCAAGCAGCCAGCAGGTGTCGAGGGAGGGCGACTGGCTTTGCGGGAGGAGGGTGAGGGTCATAAAGTGGGGGTGGGGGGGAGGTTTGACAGTCCCTCACAGTTGGCACCAAGAATCTGGGATGCTTTAGGGGTGGACAAGGCAGAGAGAGAGAGAGAGAGAGAGAGAAGTTTACAGAGTGAGGGGATAGAGAAACCACAGAACCTTCTCCTCGCTTCTGCACCTTCAGGACAAAGAACTCAAGTGTGGAAACGGGACGAAAAAAGACATGAAAAGAACATGAAAGAGAGAAAGTGTCATTAAGCGCACTACCAAGTTCTCTCTCTTCCCTACGACTCGCATCTCTCTCAATTTAATCTTAAATCCACTCCAATTTCCCCCGAGAGACTCAATTCTCCCTCTTCCTGT
Source organism: Cyprinodon variegatus (assembly GCF_000732505.1). Classification (NCBI taxonomy): domain Eukaryota; kingdom Metazoa; phylum Chordata; class Actinopteri; order Cyprinodontiformes; family Cyprinodontidae; genus Cyprinodon; species Cyprinodon variegatus. The sequence continues at coordinate 1,061,884 of NW_015150682.1, forward strand.
AAGTATTCTCTTTCATTCCCTTGCTTTTATTCTCTTAGAGTTTGCAGCTCCTTCTTGTACCTCGGTGCCCTGCAGTGAAGCCTTGCCCCTGCAAGACATGAAATCTCAATCAACTTCTTACTGCTTGATAGCAGTAATGAGCGAGTGGCCTCATTTTGGACCCTTTGTGTCATAAATAAGCAAAGTTGGTGTGTATTTATGGAAATAGGGACCAGGAGAGGCACCGCCGGCTGAATTAGTATGCATCACAACAGCTTATCCACAGCATGTGTGTGTGTGTTTGTACACTCAAACAGGCTTCCTTTGGGTGTTCTGCTGCCGGCTATTTCGGATCAATATTGTTAATAGGTTTTGTGTGTGTGTGTGCGCGCTCTGATGTGGTTGATGTAGATTTTCAGCCTGCTATGTTTTAGTTGGCCCTTCTTCTTTGAGCAAACAAGCTGCTGTCAGTGTGTAGGTATGTGGTGGCGTGCTGTAGGTGTTGTGACTTCATGTTTGTCCATCACAATCAGGCTCCTCAGAGCCCTGATGTCTCATGATCTGCAGGGCTTTCTGTCTCCGTCACTCATCCAGGCTTGGCTGTCCTCTTCTTCTTCCTGGCTCATAGCTTTGCCTCTTGTCTGTTTAATTTTGTGTGTTGTTAGCTCTGTCTCTGTCTGTCTGTGGGTAGGCCTCAGTGACACTCAGTGGGATTATGACAGGTTGTCTGCAGGGACGCTTGCTGCTTCCAGAGCTGCTTGCATAGAGTTCAGTCAACTTGTGGGTCTAAGACATCTTAATTTCTATATATGCTGTGTCTGTGTGTGCTTCTATCAATATATTTCATATCAGCGGATTAACAAGCATTTCTCATTTCCCTTACTTTCTCGGCTCTGATTAGTGAGAGACAGAAGGATAGAAGCCCATTCCACGTGGCAGACCGGTTACCAGGAACTTCCTCTTTCCTTCGGCTTCACTTCCTTTGCTGTGCTCCAGCATGACACTCCTGGCCTCCGAGAGGTCGCTTCTCATCAGGAACAAGTTCCGATCAGGTGAGAATCAAGCAGATGTTAATCATGCTGGTTAAATGTGTAGAAGAACAGGTTCACAGCATTAAATCAATTGCATCTTTAAATCAGTTTAAATAAAATAAGGAAGTTCATCAGTTGGAAGCAGCTTTTCATCAACCAGTTTGCTTTTGCATAAATCCAGCTCTTCAAAGCCTCAAGGTTTAAAGAACATCAGGAAACATCTAAATTTCTTACCGAGCTTCATTCAAACTATCAAAAAGAGAAAATATCACAAATGCAAACTTATGGAAAAGGAGTATAAGCTATTACTGATAAAAAAGCCATAAGAATGATGTTTGAATTAAAATCTACAATCTATAGAGGGTGGATAAAGTGGAAGAAGGTTGCTTTGGCTATATATAACCAGATTTAACGTTTAGATCTTTCTGCATACTCTGTGCTGGAGTACATGCATTATACGTACACCCCTAAAAAGTTTACTTATTGTGAAACATGGTGGTGGGAGCATCATGTTGACGGTGTGCTTTACTTCAGTAAATAAAAGGAATATGCAGAGACTTTACAGAAATATTCATGGAGCTAAATACAGGGCTATAATAAATTAAAGCATGTCAAAAGCTGCAAATGACTCAAGAATCGACTAAATGTTCATATGAAGCCAGAGCAAGATCCAATATACACATTTAAATGTGCAAGTGCAACTATAAAATCACGGGTAATATTTAATATGTAACTGTTATACAAGAAATGGAAAACAAAAAGTCAGTTTCCAGATGTGGAAACCGGTTCCCCCCCCCCCCCCCGGATACCAAAATATACCTAAAAACAAGCTGTAATAATTGCACTTAAAAGACATTTATGAGTGAGGGGAACTTAATTAATATAGAAGCCGCGGGTGGCAGGTTTTTGTTTATTTAACAATTCAGTTGCCATGTACCATTTTCCTTTAACTTCAAAGATATGTACTTTTGTTTATGTATTTTATATTTAAATGTAAAGTGCTTATTTCAGCTGCCCTATGATGATATTAAACATGGGTTTATTTGCTTTTACTCACGTTTAAATACCAAAGTAATCGTTAAACCAAAATCTAAGACAGAATTAACTTCTCTACTCACTTAAGTAGTTAAAACTAAGAAAAGGTACAGCAGGGTTTAAAATCTCATGGTGACTGAAATCTCAAAATGACTGAAGGTTGTTTTTAAAACAGTAACCAAACCACACTAAAAGCTGCATGGATTCAGCAAATGTTGTTTTGGTTTAGAATTGAATGATGTGGAAAGATCCATGAACATGGAAGAAAACCTGTATGACATATTTGCACACGCAATCCACATGAAAGAAAACACATGCAGTGCTCATGAATTATGAACCTGCACAGCAGTTTGGTCTTTTTGTTCTCTTAGCAGAGAGTTAGATGCTTCATTCATTGTGATATAGGCCAGGAGTGGAAAGAAATCCTCAGGGAAAAATCTGGATTTAAAAAAACAGCTGCATCATTGCATTTACATAAAGATTAATAAGGAGAAAAAACAATTTTGTCTAATTGACTTGATCAAAAACAGCTTGCAAACCAATTTAGAGCTTGCAAAACAATGAAATTGTGCTATGAGAGATGTTCATTGAGTGATGTTCATTACCTCATTTAGTTTCCAAACCCGGCCTGTCCAAGATGTGAGCATTTAAAAAAAAAAGTTAAAAAAGGGTTCACTATTTTTTCATTCAGAAAAAAACTCAAGTCCCTCCAGAATTCTTTTCATGAATATAACTTTAAATCTGGGGGTCAATCGCATCATTGTTGGCTTCATATAGAATTATGTGTTGTAAACCTTAACAGGATAATTTTCACTGCACCACAGAATTTCACGTTGATTTCCTCTGAGCACTTGTGCAGAAGAATTGGTTGGACAGGGAGGAATAGAATATCTTACAACTGTCAATTCAACCTGGGATTTTCAAGTGACAGGTCTCTCCCTTAGGCTGACTTTACACGGTCGGTGCAGTGTGTTTGTTGCATGTGTGCAACCTGGTAGGGAATGGAGGCTTATTCAATTCCTATGTCAACCTTCACTGTTTGAGATGCTTGGTCTTTGCTATGGCTCGATCTGAGTTGTAGCAGCAAATGTGCATTTTCTATAAAGTTGAAATTTGTCATTTGGATCCTGTGGACCTCTGTTTGCAATAAAAAGCTGTATCAATATGTTTTGTTTTTCTCTACTTTGCATTCAAATACTATAGCAAGATAAAATTTAAGATTTTCATTTGATGAGAAATAAATTAACAAAGGTGGCAACAAATTTACAGAAGCAAGGCAGTCATAGTGGGTTTTGGGATCAAAAACAACTATTCAGGCCTGTTTTTTTTTTTAGGTTTAGCTATTTTTAAAAAAAAATAAAATCCACTTAAATAATATAGTCTATACAAACTATATCACATGTACAGGTATATGTGATCAAGTACATGTATATGCAATAAATCCTTTACTGCCAGTAAAAATGTGTATTTAAGGAATCCCAGCAGATTACATCAGGTCAATGACAGGTCATTAGTAGTGATCCCAAAGATGAGAATACCCAGGAAGCATGAGGCAAGAGTGGAGAGGAACAACTACCTTTTAACAGGAAGAAACATCCTGCTTGATTATCAAGCTTAGTATATGCCATCTGCTGCCACTAAACCTGACAAACCCCCCCAAAAAACAAAAGAATAAAGCCAGTATTGGATACAGAAACAAAGAGAATACTTATTTAATCCCAGATGAATAAAAAACACACCAAATTGCTAAAAGCATAGAGCAAACTGGACCTGACAGACTTTCTCTTAGGCGAATTATAAAGTGGCTTGATCATTACTGTAGTCTAACAGGTGTATGGAATATCTTAAGTTTTTAGCAATATGATCAGTGGATTGTTTACATCAACTCCCATTTTAAAAGGCAAAACTATTCACATTATAATTGAGCTAGCAGTGGTTCGATGTAAATGCACAGACAAAGCTGGAACAATACAGTTTAAAAATGCTCATATTGTGCCCCCAGAAATGTACAAGTGTAATAGGTGATATATGTGCTGAATGTAGTCATGCAGAGGGAAGAGGCTGGCACTAAGGTGGATACAAATAACTGTAATGTAGAGCCACAAAGCACCAGCAGTTCAAAAAATAAGTTTAAGCATGCTTATAAAACTACTTGCAGTTGTGAAAGTCTATAAAACCTCTTCTACAAACTTAGAGCAAGACAGAAAAACATGAAGGAGTCCTGATGGACATGTATGCTGTGTTCTACCTAAGAAATGATTCGAGAGTTAGATTATACCAAATACAACTGTGTTTTTGGTATAAGTTTAGAAAACTGTGGGTTTTACTTAATATTGTTTAGTGATCTGGCAATTCAAGGTGAAAACAAATGGAACATCTTGTTACCGAAAGGTTGCTGCTGTTTTATATCCAATGCAGCAATTTTGGATTTGAAAGTGGGGGTTGGAAAGAAACATTCTAAGTTTCTTTATAGATATTTACCTTTTACGGTACCCTAATGTTAACATTGCTTATATGAAACTTATATATATTAAAATATTAATTTTATATATTGTAGCTTCTGAATAAAAATAGGGTTATGCAATTACCATGCATACATATTTATTGATTTCTTAAAGATTGAGCTAAACAAACCCAAGTCAAAGTCCTTCTGTACAATTGCTTTAAAATGTCTGTTATTAGAGTGGCACATGAAAAAAAAAAGTTTGTTTTTACTGCAGTTGCAGTTTTATAAAAAAATTAGTGAACAAGAGCTATACTGTACACCAAAAGCATGCAGGTGTATTTTATAGAGGTGAAAAATTGAGAAGATTATTCTTGCTTTTCATATATATATATATATATATATATATATATATGGAAACTATATACCACAACATTTTAGTGTAATAACACTTTAAATGAAGCTTTTTGTATGACAGGCTTTTAGGATTTAACAAGCACTCTGTCACAAACACGCGCTCCATCACTGCATATTTTCATGCTGCATTTCCTAAAACTTGTAGCCGCTGCTGAATTCCCAGGCAGCTGTCATGAATGGCTGCAAAATAGAAAGGCGAAAAAAATGACTGTCCCCTAGGTGTTCAAACAGCTGCTGGAAAAAAGGATTCTTAAGGGCAGCTGCTTTGCTCACAATCATGCCTCTACATACATGAGCTGTCTCCAGTAAATGTCTCCACAGAAAGCATTGTCATTGTGCATTGGGGAATATTGATGTTTTTGGTGAATGCTTACTAGTAGACTTTCCTCACATCAAAATTAGCAGTATATGTTCATTCTTTAGTTTTCCCAGGAGAAAAAAGCAGCATCTGAGAACTTAACAGAAACACAATTTCCACTTTTGATCTTTTATCTTCACCTAATTTTAAAGGGTTAAAGACTGAGTTAGATCTCTTAATGGCATCTATCATTCAAATGACAAACGGATGACATGTTTAAAACTATTTATTTCAGGTTTTTACACTTTTTAAAACTGAGAGACAGGAAATCAGGAAGAATGTGGTTAGCAACACACATGAGCATGACGTGAGCAGGACAGGATGTATTAGAGGCTTGTGAAGAGAGTGGGACAGCTGAAGGGGGGATGGGACCAACAGAAATAGATTTACAGAGGGATAAATAGAAACCTCCACCCCCTCCCCACCTGCTTTCTCAGGTCCCTCGGCTCTCAGTATACACCAAAGTTTACCACAGGCCCAGCTCTACCCTGCTTCACCTGTTTGTGAATGTTTTCATATGAAAAGCATTAAAGAATAAATACTCTTTCTACAAGCACTGCGAAGACATGGGCTAAATTATTTACAAGGATGTATTATTGAACTGTTTGTAAACCGCCTTAGATTGATTAACTTGTACTTGTGTTTTTCTTTGGCTGTATTTCTGTTTCCTTACCTTTCTTTCTTTCAGCAGAGCTCATCATCTGTTTGTGTTTCAGTCCTGCAGCTGAGGATTCAGAACCGAAGGCTGAGTGAAATCAATGCAGACCCAGGTTAGCTTGTATTATTAACCTTTGACTGAGCACTCTGCTCTGACTGCAAATTGCATTTGTTATTAACCATGGCAGAGCCACCTCTTTAAATTAAAAGATGATGCATATCTCATTCCCTTTTTCATATTAACCTTTGGTGGAAAAAGTAAAACTTTTAGACACAATGGGTTTTCATGTACCAAGATTTTTTTAGGATGAATAAAAGATGGCAACAATAAAATGAAAGATATTATAGTACATTTATTTTACTGTTTCCGCTGCAGAAGGAAAACCTCTTTCTGAAAAATGTAAACGCTTTAACAAGTCTCTTAGAAAAGGAAGTAGGCCCACAGCATCATACATCAGCCACTGTACTTAACAGTGGAGTAATTTTCCACATGCTCATCTATTTTCTTTTTTTTTTTTTTTTTACATCAGAACAGTTCAATCTTACCTTCATCTGAGAAAGCCTTAAGTCCCAGTAAAAACACCTGTAGTGCTTAGAAAACTCCACACATTTGCACTTCTGATGTTAAAATACCAAAAAAGTGTCTAATGTTATGGACACTTGATGACACAAAGTTTTCACCCTGAGCTGCAGTCATCTACCAGGGAGCTTAAGACATTGTTATCTCCTTTCTTAAAAGATAAACATAACCCAGCCTTCCTTTTTAATATAAGTTTTCTGACAGAAGATATGAACATGTCCAGGGAGGTGGTGGTGGTGGGGTCTCTATGTCATTTGCTGTCTACTACAAATTAAGGCATTTTTACGTTACCTAAATGTCATGATACCTCCTCTTTGTCATTTTAAAGGGTGGCTTAGAGAAATTGGCTTATCTTTGAAGTTGAATTCATCCTAGGAAATGCGAAGAAAGGAAATACCTATAAAAGGTTTTAAAACCTTTGATCAACTTAAAAATCTAAATCAAAGTAAAAATAAAGAAATTTCTTCCATGATAATAATGTTGTCCCCCTTTTTTAGCAGAGCCAACTAGTCCATTTTGGCAAAAAACTATTATTTTTTCATGTTGCATTTTTTCTATCTCGTAATTAAAATTTTTTTCAGTTAAAGATTTTGCTACTGCAATACAAGAATAATTCTTTCATTGGCTTTTTTTTAATTCATGCTTATAAATATATGTAAAGGGTGCTGTCAACAAAAAAAAGTTTAGGTTTAGGATCAAATAATTTCTTTATCCCCACCTCTAAAACCAAAGTTGAAAAAACAAACATAAATAGTTACTGGCCTATAGAATAAACATGAAAATATTCAAAAATCTACCTGTCACCAGATTTGTAAACTTGAAGTGTTAGAGATTAATCTGTTTTAGGTGGTCTAACAGTACATTCAATATCTAAATGCATTTAGAAATTCTGAAATAAGGAAAATGGCAATACTGAGTGAACAGGCTATGCAATTTGCTTCAGGCATCACAGTTAAGATCCATGCTATATGGATTATTTTTTATTTAAACATTACACATTTTAAAAAATGTTTTTTTTTATATTCTGTCATGCCATTCTTATGTGTGTATGTCACAGGGTTGAAATCTGCCTCCAATCATCAAAAAACAGAGAAAAAACAAAGTGAAGCTCAAGTAAGTTGCACCATATAACATGTTTCGTCTTTTAAACCACATGACCTCTGATGTTGACTGTATGTGTGACAATATAAGTATATAGAAAGATGTATTTATTTGCAAATATTCAGATTGTGAAAAATTGAACTAAAGCAAATGAAAGAAAAAGTATTTGATCTTCTTTTGAAGATAAAAAGCAGGGTAATAAAAGTGTTTTATTGATTGCTCATCTGAATGACTGACCAAACGTTTCCTGATGCAGCGTCAAACTGAGGATGGTGCCACTCAGAAAATGCCCCCTGGTGGTCTGAGCACTGAAACTGCACAAGGTGATGCCAAGCCAAAGGCAATGATGTTGTCTGCTTCATGCTTTATTGTCTACGCCTGCAGCTTTGAGTACTTTAACAGATTTGACCTCTTGGTACACTGTATCTCTGTCTGTGTTGTAGATGGTGAGAAAGTGTCAGCTTCATTATCTGTGAAGCAAAAATTTGATCTTTTTGCCTAATGTAATGTTTATGAGAAGCCACAAATTGAGCGACTGACAGCATATAAAAAGCACACCAATCTGACATCCAGAATTATTATTTCCATCCGTTACCGACATCTTTTTCTCTTCTAAACTCGCATCTGCTTCATTTCTAAACCCCATAACCTTCCATTTGATCTAGAATTATATTATTATATTAACAGGGTTTGAAGTAGAAAAAAAAAAGAGTAAATTTCTTTAAAAGATTGAACACGTGTTCACTTTAGACGTGTGCACATGTTCAAGGTGACATATTTCCCTCTGGGAAAAAGTGTTTACTATTTCCTGATGCCTCTGCTGGTTTGAGCTGGGACTTAGTGCCTGTGGCGAAGCTGTTCTGCACACTCACATCACATATGTTCTCTAGGCCTGTTGCTTCCCTTTCTTCAATCTTCTCTCTCTCTCTGTACTGATCTCCCATCTGTGCTTTTCTCTCTCTTTATCTGCAACATTCCTCCTTCTGTCTTCCACCCGTAGAGAGGACTGTATGTGGAGCCCACAGGCAGAGGAAGGCTCGACCCTCACAGAACCTCACTGAGAGGATCCAGCAACCTCCAGCGGCTGCAGAGCAACAGCTTGAGCATACGCTGCCCCTGGAGAATGGTAAACAAATATTCCCCCACATGCACTCACACATACCAACATATTTGACAAAATATCCTTACCCAATCCCCTTGCTTTCTTTTTTGGATCTTGCTTCCTTTGACCGGTTATTTCCTCAGGTACCTCCTCGTTCCCCACTGATGTCTTCGAAGAGGATATCTCGTCCTCCCTTTCTTCTTTAAACACGGAGCAACATGGCACTCTCCAAACGCCATTTATTTCCTCACTCCCTGGGCTCCCAGTTGACCAACCACTAAGTGACTGCTCAGCTGTGGGCCTGACCCTTAATGATAATCCCAGTCATGCACAGGTATTAAAAAAAGCAAAAGAGTCTGTTTAACACAACTGTTAGTAAACTGCAAACTTTAAATTAATAATAATCTAGCATTAACTTTCTATGCATCTGATACTTAACATAGCAGCTAGACTGCTAACAATGTTCTGATAAGGTTGAAAACTTTACATAGATGTTCCAAATTTCAACTGCCCCATATATATAAAACTATACCTCACCGTAACTGCAATAACATTTATCCAAGTTTTACTTGTTTTGATAAATCACTACTCTAATATTTATTAGACTGCAAGATGGCTTACATAGAACATACATCATAGAACCTTTATCCCAACATTGTTAGGAGACAATTTTATATGGCTCAGAAAACAGACTTGAGAAAAGAGATCATTTGACCCCGTATCACCTCACCCTTAGCCCTTTACTATGCATTTCAGAGAGGTTAGGTGTCAAAACTCTATAGGCAGGGGGCACTGGGTTTAAACCTTTTAAAACCAGAGATATTTCAGGGACAGATGGAAACCAAGCGGTAGAGTTTGCACTTCCACTTAAAATGAGTAATGCAAATATATTTAAACGTAGCATATTTATAATTCTCAGAGTCAAAATTGTGAAAGTCTGCTCAGCAAGGTTCCCATTCCTTTGAATCTTTATTTGTTGATGGCCGTTTATCAGTATTGAAAAAAAAAAGATCAAAAATTGATCTTTTAAATATCCAACCTTACAGCAATCATCATTAACATGTAGTTTTAAAAGAGGTCAGTGTCTTCTGTTAATAATTTCAGAGCTTCCCAACAAGATAAATGAAAATATTGTATAGTATTTCTGCCTAAAGTTAGCAAATTCATTTATCCAAAATCAGCTTTACAAATGAGACTTATTTGCTCTTCTTTTTTCACTTGAGTTTTCTACATTAACACATACTGATGTTTATGATAATCTACCATATTATGCATTAATCGTTGTCTTCCTGGAATATCACTGCAAATATAGGATTTTTAGCACTTTGCAGTTCCACCTATATGTGGCATACTTCAGATATATTGTAAGATTAGTTCTACAATCATGTCTTTTTTCTAGAACTATATCCAGTATATTGAATTCAGTAAAAAATATCTTGAAATTTAAAATAAAAAGATTTTTTTTTTAGTTGGGAATGGTTTGCAAATAATTTTTATTCCTTCGTACTTAGCATCAAAGGTGAAAAGTTTACACATCATACCACTGAAGTCATACATTTAAATTTTGACATACAAAGAATGAGTAAAAGTGACAAGGCATGGGCTTCCTAATGAAGTTTCCAATTTGTCATTGAAATATTTCAAGTACTAAATCAGTTACGCATCAAGTAAATGAGGAATAGGAGAGCCACAGATGATGGGATCAGGTCTAAGTCTTTATTACAATACACACACAATATACAAAAGTGTGTTTTATTTGTTTTGTAAGTGAAGATGTAATAGGCAGTGTTTTTTTTTTCCTTAATGTCACTTAATGTCTTTGTATTCAAATGATTATATTTTTATTCTTTCAGTCTGGTTTGACGTTGCTTCCGGCAGCCTCTGGGATCAGACAACCTCTGAGTGTGACGCTGGGTGAATCAAACTCTTCGGCACCAACTGGAAGACCAAATGGGATGTTTCTAACCTCTCAGACTGCACCCCTGCTGCCAAAGGTAATCCGTTGCTTTCTGATCCACTCTAACGATTTTTTTTTTTGGTTTTATTTGTGTTATCTTTCTAGTTGTATTTATTCCCAATTAATCTTGAGGATAGAATAAAGAATAACATATAGATAATCTAGAAAAGTACTCTGAGAGTGCAGACATCGACCAAGCAACAAATATTGAATTGTTCCTTGGCATTGGTAAACATTTCCTTAAAATCTTTCTAAAAGTCAATAAGTAAGGCACAGCGTGTGTCTGCAGCCTCTGGTGGCTGTTCAGTACCTTCTTCATTCGCTCAGCACCCTGTTTTCTTTTTTTTTTTCTTTGTATTTTTGTCTTTAGTATAACACCACGAGACTCTCTGAGGCTGATGCTGGAGCTGTCAATAATCACTGCTGCTACCCTCTGTTTTAGTGGGGAACTGCTTGTTCTACCAAATAACACTTAAGAATACTTTAAGAAATCCCTGTATTCAGATTTGATCTTGATCACCACCGAAAATGAATGGATTTTTCCGTGGCATGAGGCGCACTTCTGGTAAAAACTGTATTAAAATCCATCTACCGGTATGTATTTTCAAGTAATCCTAAACGGTGCTGAAAACATGACCTCTTTGGCAGAGCTAATAATCGTAAGTCTATGTTTGGTAGTTACCATACATTCATTCCCATCTACTGTTGGTGTTCACGGCAGGTGTACAGCAAAAGGCAAAAGAGCCCTGTGGAGGTCTTTAACATAACAGGGCGGTCAATCCCATGTTGTTTTTCTCTTTTTTTTTTTTTTCAAAAACAAGGCTCTGCTGTAAGCTGTTCTGCATTCATTACTGTCAATTTGTACTTCTGGGGGAGCTGAGTGTTTTCCATGTAGGTTAACATATTCACATATAAACCCCGGTGGTGCATGTCAGAGACAGTGCAAAGTGTCATCAAGAGATTTGCAGGGCATTTACGCATATCTGTAAGGAATGTAACCTTAACAGGGGCCAAACATGTCAAACATTGTACAATGAGCTGACATTTCAAATGAAACACTGCATGCCCTGTTCTATTTAGTATTCCCTTTGACCACAGCATGGTTACATCTTACAGAAATGTGGGGAATGTTTGTGTTTTCAGACAGCTCAGCCTACCAGCCCAATTAGCTCCTCGTCTTTGCCCCCTTCCCTAAACTTCAACCACCTTACCCGCCCACGGAAACCGAGGGACATCAAACCCAAGATGAAGAAACTCAAGTATCATCAGTACATTCCTCCAGACCAGAAGGGAGCATCTGGGACTGGAGGTACTACTGTTATACTATGCTTTTCTCCATTTATATATATATCCCCTCATTTTGCTAAAGCAGGTTATTTTACCGCCACGTTTTCCAGCAGGAGGAGCTAAACAAAGCAGCCCTGCTCCTACCCAGCCTTTAGATCCTGCCTACTCCCATCTCCTGAAACAACAACAGGTCTTCCTCCAGCTTCAAATTCTGCAGAGTCAACAGCAACAGCAGCAACGACTACAACCACAACAGCAGGTTACAGTGGTACCGAGGTACACAAACAGTGTTGATGAGGTGCAAGGTCACCCTTTAATCAATCATAAAACCATTTTGCATTGATGCCCTGCAATTTTATTTCTATTACTTCCATTTTGAACCCTTAATCCAATTAGTATCCAGATAGATAGATAGATAGATAGATAGATAGATAGATAGATAGATAGATAGAAAGATGCCAATTCAACAAATAAAGGCATATATTAAAGGTTTAGATAAAGTTTTAGATAAAAATGTTTTAAATCAAAAGTTTTAGATAAAAAAAAACAAAAAACAAAACGATAAATGTCAGCAAGTCATTTGGGCTGCTTTGTGCCAAGCAAGCCATAGCAATTTGCACAGACTCTGCAGAGTTTTTACAACTGATGCTTTCTTGCTTAATCATGACTTGAACGCTTGTCTCCTACATCAAAAATGCAGATTTACTGTAACTTACTACATCACAAGGGGGCAGATAATGTCTAGAAAAAATGTATATTCTCTGTTTTCAATTATTATCATTTTAATTCTTACAGAGATCTAAAAAAAATGTTAAGGTGAATTTTAAACTTTTCCAGAAGATACAAGACATATAATTGAACATCATTAATGGACATCTGTAGATGTGCAAAAAAATATCTTCATAACTGATTTCAACATTTTAGCTGAGTTAATTCTCTCATTGCTGCAGTGGGGATCACAATGATCTCGTGAAGCCTTGCGGAGCCACATCGCTCAATCTCCAACCCGTTCCCGTGGCAACAAGCCAAACTACAACAGACACAAATCCTGCATCCAAACCAGAGCTTCTTCCATCAAATCTTGTTGATTTAACGGTAAAAAAAACCCATATATTTGTGCATTAAACCTTTTAAAAAGTTAAAAATAATATTAATAAATTATATGGCTCATCCCGTTCTCTGAACCCTCTAGGTATCTGAGTTAAGGCAGCACCTGCGTAAGCGTGGGCTCCCCGTCTCTGGAACGAAGCCAACCTTGTTACTGCGTCTTCGTCCCTTCCAGCTGCAGCATGCCTGCCCCACCCCTGCTCCCCTTTGTAAGCTGGGCACCAGCCTGGAGCCCCTCATTTCCTGTGCCCCACTGCCACCCTGTCAGAGCCCTGGCTCCAGCCCTGGCTTTGGACTGAACTCGCCCGGCAGCAGCCCAAACCAACAGCTGTACATCCAAAACAGGGGAATTCCTACCGGGATCCTCAGTGACGGTCCTAACAGAGATTCAAATGAAACTCTGAATGCTGTCCCAGAAGCATTCGCAAATGCTACGTCTATCAGTTTGGCAGGTGAACAGTGCAGCCTCGGCAGCACTGTGTTCTTGGATCCCGCCAGCACCGCCTCAGGAACTCCAAGTCCCAGTTTGCCCATGTCTTCTTCCTCACCCCTACAGTGTGGGACTCCCTGGAGAACTGAGAAAGAGCAGCAACACCAGCACGAGCAGCTAGAGCTGAGTGTGAAGGTAGAGAAGAGGGAGAGGAAGAAGAGCAGGCCTGGTGACTGCTATATACAAGCTGGTACTGAGGTGAGGAAAGACAAGTTTTAGTGATTCGCTCTAGAAGATTTGGAAATCTCATGATATATTAGTAACACTCCTGCCTTGACTTCACATCCATCAGTCTGGGGAGGGCTCCCTACATCCATTCCTGCAACAGGATCCAGGATGCCTAAAAAGGAAGGCTGAACAAAATGCACAAACAGAGTTGTTGTTTACTCAGGTAATACACACAAGACTTACAAATATAGAACATCTAGGAAAAATATTTTTCCCTTGACTTTTTCTCATTTTAGCATTGCAATCACAGATATTGAGTGTTGTTTTATTGGAACTTCATATGACAGACCAACTTAAAGTGGCGTGCAAATTTGAAGCAAAAGGAAAATAGTACATGGCATTCAAATAAAATAAAAAACATCAAAATGCATCAAGGGTGAGGAGAGCATTACTCAATAAAGATGGCAATGGTATCATGGTAACTGGAGGAGATGTTAAGATGGACAGATCAGGGGGAGGAAGGTTTTCAACAGGTCAACTACATTCATACGCTCCATAAGTCTGGCCTTTCCTGCAGGGTAACAAGGAAAAAAAGAGACATTTTTATAGAGAAATCCAAAAGAAGCCCAGTTTGCGGAATTATATCACCCACTTTTGGCCTCTATGCTAATTGCTCAATGTTATGGTAATCTAACACTATTTAGCCTTTAGAAAAAGTTGGTAGCAGCATCGTAATGTGGGATACCATGATGCTGCTAAAGCTAATTGGCCTTAATGGGCACTAAATGCATGACGATGCTGAAAGAAATCCAGTTTAATGGGAAATTCAGCAATTTGATCAAGTCAAGACGGGACAGTAGACTTTGAACTCCCTGGTTCTTCATATAAACTTCTAGTTAAATTCTTCATAATCTACTGTTGCAGTGTGGACATTTTTTTAAAAGGGCGTATGAATATTTAGCATGGCACTGTAACGTTAAATAAAATACTTGTTAAAACACTCTATATCATTTTGTTATGAAACATTTAAGTTCCTTGTGTAAATGAGCACTTATGCTCACCTGTCGACTGATCTATGCTGTCTTGTCCTTGGTTTTGCTGCTAGTCATGTGATGTGATTGGACATGACTTTGAGCTGCCACTGCAGATTACAGCAAGTCCAGTTCAGACCTCACCTGGTGTACGCAGCTTGGAGGAAGAGCTCCAGGAGGCGATTCAGAAAGCCCAGGTGGGTATAGAGAAAAAATAGGTAAATCCCTTAAAAGACTTTAAACTCAGTCATGCATCACCTTTCCTCTCTTTTGCAATAGATGGACCCTCGGCAGTCAATTGACGACATTCTAGATGAGCCTATTTCTGATGGTGAGTCTCAAGCATTGAACTAGAAAAGCAGGTTTAATTCCACTGCATTTTTTTTCACAGTGATCTTTGTTACTATCCTGCTTCCAGGGTCTCTTGAGGCTGCAGCACACCCAGTTCCTGAACAAACCCCTTCCCCTCAAACAGAACAGCCTCAGCCATTTCAAGAACAGGATGAAAACTTCCTGCCATCACCTCTTTGTTCCTCCATCCTACTGGAGCTCCCTCCATCTCCTGCTGTTATAAACCCAAGTCAGGTGGTTCCTGCTCCTCCACCTCTCCCAATATGCACTTCCCCTATGCCTTCAAACCGAAAGTCCCGGAAACGACGGGCTCCCACATCGTTTGACGCTGCCGATTGGCTCGAAACCCTCACATCAGGCCTCCATCCTCTCACGCCACCAAAACCTCCCTTTGTTGAGTCCGATTTTAGTCTGGATTCTGATCTAAATGTGAATCGTGTGCTAGATCTTTTGATAGAACAGTGGTGAAGATTTACCATTGTGCACACACAAGGTTCCTTGGAAAAGTATTCCTACCAAATGAAAAGTCGTCATTTTGTCAAGTTTTAACCACATACCTAAATTGAAACCCTTTGAATTGTTAGGATAACATATAAATGTAGTGAACAGATGTGAAGTGAAAGGATGAATTGTTTTCAAAATATTTTACATGTAAGAATCTGAAATGTGTGGCATGAATTGTTGATTATTAAACCTTTCTCCTTGATCTTGGTTATGTTAGTTGTTCACAGAGGCCACTATATTCTGAGAATGAAACAGAAGTAGGTTAACTGTCTTCTCTAATTATTTGAATATTCTAAATGCAAGAGATAAGATTTTATTTAGGAGAACCAGAGTAAGGAGGGCAAATTTTACATTTTACAAAATATTTTGAAAACAGTGTTTTATTTTCCTTCCACATTACATATGCACTACCTTATGTTTGTCTAACATACAAAATCCATTACATAAAAATTTGGACTTGGCAACCTGTGAAAACCATCAAGGGGTATGAATACTTTTGCAAAGCACTGTATGATTGTAATTCTTTTTTATGTATAGAAGCTGATTATCATTTTTTTTCTGACTGTAATGAATTGCACAAAATGTGTACGTTCCACGTTCCCTGACTGAACCGCTGCTGGAGTCAATGGTTCCACGCAATGTCGAGAGCCAACTTCCCAGCAGCCTTTGGTCAGACACTGCTCTGATAGGACACTGAGAACAAGAACAGAGATGTAGCCATGCACCCCATGAACACAGACACACTGCAGGGGGGGTGCTTTGAAGCACTTTGGCTCAAGCAGCAAAAGAAAACCTGACGACTTATTAAGTTGAACACAGTTCCTGGCTGTGCTAGGAGAGTCAGTTTTTGACTTTTCTCCAGAACCCATTGTTGGATTGGGTTGAGTGTGACGCCCTGGTGTTGACTCAGTCTGTGAGTCACAGCCATTCAAAAAGCCCATTCAGAGTATGTGAAAGCCAGACAGAGTGCACAGCTTGTGTGTGTCTCCAGACCTTAACCTTGATGCCAGACGCACAGTCGGTATATGGAGGAGAAAACCTGGCAGACTCCCCAACAAGAAGAGTGCACCTGCCCTCTGAATGTACTTTATGTCTGTATAAAGGTATGTATGCTTTTATTGTTTTTTCTAAATGTGTAACCCTGCACATAGCTTTATGTATGTATGCATAAATGCAAAAATGCTCTGCGTTTACTTACAAATTATGCCAAATTAATTAGAAGTTAAGTGTTTACTTACCGTTAAAGGTTATTAGAGATGAAGTAGGATGCAGAAAAACTTGTATTTCAGCGTTCTCACTTCCTCCTTTGTCACTATTTCTGTTAAGAGCACAGAGTATAATAATCAGAAAAACAACATACATTACCTTTTGAAGTCATGACAATGCAGGAAAGCAATCAGGCAGCCAAAAAAAAGAAAGTTTTTACAAATGCACCAAGGTGCACATGGTAACATAGCAAAAACAGGTGGTCATTGTGTTCCCTGATTAACCTCCAATAGCTTCTGCCTCCTGCTGGGTGCTCACCCCGTTGCAATTTATTTCAGTTTTAGTACAACTTATTACCAAACACAGAGGCGACACCTGCTCAATTAGAGTAAATTAATTCTTCAAAACTGTTAACATGCGTTATTAAAATTACTATTGCATTATTACAAGATGCAAAACACCAAATACACCCACTGGCCACTTTATTAGGTGTACAGTTTTAATTGCTTGCAAACATAAGCAGCGACTCAGTCATCACATGGCAGCAACTCGGTGCTTTTAGACATCAAGGGGGCAGTTAAGTTACAGCCAAGCACCAAGAAATGCATGGCTCTAAACAAGACATGGTTGTTGGTACAAATCTTGAGCTCTGAAATATGTCAGAAACTGCTGATCTATGGGATTTTTAATGAACAACCATTTTTTTGGGTTTGCTAGGATTTTTTTCAAAGGTTCTGTTGGAATGAATACATTTTTGATGTAAAAAGACAATACATAGATTGTTAACTATCTCTGTTAACTATCTCTGCCCCTGCAGCTAAGTTTCACATAAAATTCAGATGTTAGAATCAGAATATGATGCACTCTAGATGAAAACATTGACCCATCCCACCATATAGATTTATTTTAACTTTGCAATAAGTTCACAATAATCCATTGGCCTCCTCCATCACCAGTTCTCAGTCTAATGAACAGAACACTTTTTGGGTGTGCAGGGAACATGATATTCACATGGTGGATGTACTGATGATGAATCCTAATCTTAAAGGTATTAAGGTATTAATGAATCAGTTAAATGTCCTGTGCCCCAGTCCAACACATACATAGAAATTTTGTAGTTATTTTTTTTTTATTTTTGCTGGTTTACTGGTTGCATTTTACTTGTCATTTGTTTGCATATAAACTTTCAGTTACTGATGTCCATTTTCAACCCTGCTGAACAAAACTGTATAAATGAACCAAAATCTGATGGAGGTCAGCAGGCATTAACCTCTCTGTACCTCACTAATGTAATTCAGATAAAGGATCTATCTAAAGAACATTATATTGTGATTTTAATTGGCTACGCGCCCCATCTATCATATTGGATAGTCTGGACTGAATCCTTTTAATCATTTGGCCACCCTTTCTGTTGGATCGCTTAATATTCTGTCAGGTTCCTTATCCGTTAAGGTAAATTTTATCTGCAATGTATTTTTTTTTTTGTAAAGCACACAGACATTTTTAGATCTACCTCCCCATGTATGTTCCAATCATGATGTTTCTTTGCAATGTTCCTGCATTATTTCAGTCTTTCTGATGATAAATAACCAACACTGAATCAAAATAAGATTATCTGAACATTGGCAAACCTTCAGCACAAAGCTACAGCTTTATGATGAAGTAGCTTTACAGCAGCTTTCACTATGGAGACGACATGGTAAAAAATGCAGTTAAATGTGGATGGATGGCTATGATAATCATAGTGATCAATAAATGTTGCCTGCTGCAAGAAAAAAAGAGGAAAATTGATAGGCGGGAGAGTAAGATGCTACCTCCTGTGACTTCCACTGCTTAAGGGCTGAGGCTCCTGTTTGTCTTGTTTCTTATTTAATTTCCAAAAAAAAAGGGAGAGTGAGAGAGAAGTTTCTTGTGAAACCTCTGTAAAAGTGTAACTGGTTGAATATTTCTAGTTTAAATAAGAGAAATTGGAACCTGGGACATTCGACTGTTTTAGGTAACTGTGATCCATTTTGCCAGTTGCTGCTATAATTGATTTATTGTGAGAAGGCACATATGTTGGTGTTTATTTATGTATTTATGATGGTTTCTGTGCAAAATGTATGTAAAAGAAAGATAAATTAAAGTCTTAACAGATCTTATGTCTAGTGCTGGTTTTTCTTTTTATCTGGATGAAGTAAATGTTAAGCTACAAACAAGGAAAGAACTACTTAGCACTTATTATTTTCAACTGTCCCATTTTACGCTTATTGTCCTCCTTAAATCTCCTTGAAGTCCCAGTAAGCTTGATATAATAACAATAATAATAATAATAATAATAATAATAATAATATTGACTGCTGGATATAGGCACCAGCACCCCTCGCGACCCCACTCGGGACAAACGTGTAAAGAAAATGGATGGATGGATGGATAATAATAGTATTTTGGTGACAAGGTACTGTAGTTTAAATTGAAGGAGAAAAACATTTGGATGGAGAAAAAAATAAAACCATAATTGAGAAGTATCTTCTGTAACCCATTAATTGCTGTCTCAGTTGCTAAGTCCTTGGACTAATATTGTCACCTTCCATGTCTGCTTTTGATGGTCAGAAGGCCTGGTAATGATTATATGCTTTAGAATTAATTTGATTCAATTCAGTTTATTTATATAGCGCCAATTCACAACACATGTCATCTCAAGGCACTTTAAAATTCAACCAGATCATTCAGTCATGTGTGCCTACGGCTCATGTACTAGAAATGTGATATAAATTACCAACACAATATTTCTACCAGCTAATACTTCTTCAAAGAATAGCTACATGGCTTGAATATATTTAAACATGTATTTCAGCTCAGTGGTTTAGCTGTTTCTCTATTCTGTTTTGATGCCCACATATCCTGGAAAATGCATGATTTTTACACTTAATTCCGGAAACTGGCTGTTCTTTAAACCGCATCTCATAATGGGCAGAGGAAGTAGGGATTTACATGAGTCTGAAAGATGAGTTATGTTTTTTTTCTGTTAAACAGTTATTATGGATATCCAGAAAGTGTTACGGTTTTGGTTCTGTTAAGTTTTCTTTAGAATATTCAGTTTTACTTTTACATAGTGATCAATAAATGTTGCCTGCTGCAAGAAAAAAAGAGGAAAATTGATAGGCGGGAGAGTAAGATGCTACCTCCTGTGACTTCCACTGCTTAAGGGCTGAGGCTCCTGTTTGATAATGCATTTTGTATTTTGTTGTGTTTTCTGGAGATATTTGAGTTCTCAGGTTTTTCTTTGTTGCCCTCTGTTGCCCTCTTGTGTTGGTCTCCTTTTGCCTAACTCCTTTCTAGAAGCCTCTGTTCACACCTGCTCCCAATCAGCTCGTTAGCCCTGCCTTTGTTCAGTCAGCCATAAATACTCTCCCTGTGCAGTTCCTCAGTGCTGGTTCCTTGTCTTTCCCTGGCTCATTGTGCTTGTTTTCCCTGATGTCTCCATGGTCCTGGTTTGTTTAACATTTTTAAGTTGGATTTTTGGATTCCTGCCTCTGTTACCTGTGAACATTCAATCAAAACTACAAGAACTCACCACTGCCTCTTCATTTGGGTCCTCAAGCAACCTCGCCACCCATTGTTGACAGAAAGTGAGTGCTTTTCTTTTGTTCATCCCACCTCGTTTGAATATGCTAACTGTATATAACTGTATTCCTACAGGCAGGATGTGCTGTAGGAATACATTTTCGCTCTTTAGTTTAACACGCAATAGCATTGCAATTACAATATACAAAACCTAATAGAAATGTAGATGCCCAAATATTTATTTTGACCATTTACATTGATTTATGATAAATAATGGTTCACATCATTTATATAAGGATAGGAAAATGTATCTGTTGTTTAATATGTTTTAATATTGTTTATATTACAATGCATTGATCTAATCATATCACCTGAATGAAGACCATGCCCAGAGTATTTTATTCATCTGGGTCACTGCTGCTTGTCTGCCTCTTTTTGCCATATGAAGATAAATGTCACTGCTTGTCAACACATCTGATTTTTGTAGCCAGTGTATTAAGTGTTGTGCCAGTTCATTTTGAATGTGAATCTGTTCTAAATCCTGTTTATTCAGGTTAAAATTGAAAAATTTATCTTTATAGTTAAACCCCCAAACTTTCTGAACTAAGCTGAATGGTTTTTTTTTTTTTTTGTACATTTATCTTTCTAATCCTGCAACACAGTTTAAAAATGTAGGTTAGGACATTTTTCACCAATTAGCATATACATTTTATCATCACCTAGTATTTGCAACCTACTTTAAGCTAGGTTTGCACCTCAATCTTGAAATAGCTACTGGCTTCTGCATTTCTGTCTTCTTGAACGATTTTCTTTTCTGCTCCATGTTTGCTTGCATTCTCTTTAAATTATCTCTCAACCAAAATCACAGAACGGTTTGCCTAAAACTATTTTATAACAATAAATCCTAAGGATTATTTTTTTCCAAAGGCTTTCACAATGTTTATTTTCAATTAAACTTGAGAAAAGAACAAGGCGACACCAGCTCATCAGTACAAGATGCCTCCCCCCCCTCAGAGGAGACTTAACAGACAATGACCGTTTGGGAGATGAAAATCAAACTTTAAGTTAATGTAAAGGTTAATGTGGCGTATTCCAATGATTCATCTCTGCCTGTGATCCCAAACATTGACAGCAAATCAACCAGCAAACAAAATGGGATGAATAAACCAATCTGTAATGTAGAAATGTCCCAACTAGCCAAAAGAAAGGGGTATGACGACAGCAGGCTGCTTTTGTAACAAATGATAGGAGTGAACCTGGAATATGGAAATTCTTCTGTTCCGCCTCAATATAAAAACAGACCATCTTTTGATAATGTGCTCCTCTATTGCAGTGTATTTTTATTTTTTTTTCATGCAATGAATGAGGCAGGCCGAGATCCATGGTAAAGCTGTTCTGGCCAAACTAAGTCCATCCCTGTGTGCACATAGTTGCACAGCTGCAATGAAATATTTGTGCAAGTAGAACTTTTTTTTTGTCAGGCTAAAGAGAAGTGGGTAGAGAATATATTAAGTACTATTAAAAAACAATCTGATTTTAGAACTACTTAAATTTGATGTAGCTTAATGCATCTTTTTAAACATACATGTACCAATCCTCCTCCATGAAATCTAGGCCTATTCAGAACACATAAGGACTTTCCCTTACCTGGTTATGTGTGCGTGTGTACTTTACAGGTAACTGGATTCACCTGGAATTTGTTTGGCAGCTGGCTTAAAATTAAATTAGATTTACAGGGTGAGTGTATTTCACACAGAAGCAGGATTTGGCTTGAACCAAAGAAGGTTTCCTTTCATATTTCATGTGTAATTTAGAATAATATTTTATTATGTGTTAAGATTCATCTTCTGCTGCCTCTTTGTAAACCCAACTTTTACCTTTAGAAGCAAATTATGGGAAGTTTTGGTTCAGGGGAGCCCCAGGTAAAAATGGTAGGAATTACTTGTTGGGTCTCATGTAATTTGATATGCCAAATGTTTGGTTTGTTTTTATTTTTTACTAGCTATAACTCTATGCTCACATGATTATCATTCGCTGCTGCCTTTCGCAGGGACCAAAGAAGCTCTGGAGAAATGATCATCCCCTACCTTCTCTTACATAATTTTTAATTGCAGAGCAAAAACCTCTCAGTGGAGAGCAACAGAAAATCGAAACACAGCGACCCTCTGTCAGTGATCAAAGCCTACCCAACCTCGACCAAGGAGATAAGGGGGGGGGGGGGGGCTAGAAGGAAAGGGCGAGAGTGAGAATCTATCTCGTTGCATTTGGAGCTACCTGCTTTACATATGAAGCACATCCTTTAATCCCCATGAAATCGTGCAGGAAGGAGTTATTTAACCAGAGAACAGAGGGGAAGTAATGCGGAACGACTAGCAGGCCCACAACAGAGAATTTCTGATTAGACCCAGGTCACAGTTTTAGAGCATTACTCTGTTGAAAACATACACACTCACCCATGGGCTTAAAAGTCAAAGAGGGTAGATTGTCTCACCTTCTCCTTGCGCATTGTCTCCAGACAGATAGGATATTGTTGCACCTATCAACATATACAGTTTCAGCTTGGTGTACAATCCAAAGACTGCTTACTTTAGGTCTCTCTGGGGTTTAAGAAGGGTTTAAAAGGGACCTTTTGTATCATTTACTCCTCTTATAATGAATGTTAGATCTACATTAATGGCAAAGTCTTTTTTTATTTTTTTTATTTACATAAATATATGTAGAGTTTGGTTTGAATGAAGTGTGATTTACTTTTAGCTGATAATCTGTCAGCAGGACTTTTACCAAGTCAAAAAATCTCGTGAGAATTATTGTAGCACTTAAACACTATTCATTATTCATGTAAAAATTACTTTGGCTGTTTTTAGGATATTTTTTATTTCTGCATTTTCAATTCAGCTAAGAGTTTTTGATTATGTAAGGAAATTATAGGTCTGTGCATCAAATGATAAACAAAATAAAAATGCAATTTTATCTACTTCATTTTACATTAAAGAACTCATAACCTGGCATTTCACTTTAACAATCTTTCTAAAATTGCCATTGAATTTATGTTTAATCTTCAGAAGAAACAAGAATAGATAAATGGATCTCATTTGGATAACTTTTCATACTTTTTTGTTCTCTCTAGGGGGTACATACAAGAACTTGACTGATGTGTATAAGTCTTGAACAGTCTACCAGTGGGTATCCGGTAGATAACCAGTGCAGGACTGTGGATTTCATTGTATGGATTGGTTTTCTAAGCTTTATGCTGGGGGAAAAAAAATTGTAACAGTATCTCTTTTGCAAGAATTTGTAATTCAATGTTTATGACATTTATTTGTACTCTCTAGGCATTTGAGTCTTTAAAATACCAGAACTTGAACACAAAGTCGGTTTTCCAGCACTATTTCTAAACATTAAATGTGATGTTGGTATCCAACAATTGCCTATTACTCAAGGAGCCATTTTACCAAATACTTTTTTACTTTTACTTGAGTAATTTCTTGGATGACTACTTTTTAAATGTTAATGTTGTGTTACTCTTGAGTACAATTTTTGGGTACTATACCCACCTCTGACTGGTTGCCTGTGAATGTGTTTTTGTTTTTTTTATCGTCAGGTTGAGTGTTGGCTGATCCAATCTACTGTACCATTCTAGGCCCCAAACATTGATGGGGCCTTTCCCTCCCCTCCTTATGCTCTCTGCAAATGACTGGTACTTTTATTGCTTGTGAGTTGGTGATTCTCTCAATGCAGGATGAGTGCTTCGTTGGGTACCGTCTCATTCTGGGCAGCCACTGACGCTGTGGGGGCTCATCTAAAAATCCTGACTGGATTCTTACTGAACATCTCGAATGAAGTAAAATATATTGGTCATGTGTTGACAGAATGTCTATCAGTTGATCAGGACATTAACTGTCAGGCTTGAATGTTATATATCCAAGCTAATGTTTGAGTATGGAAATTTCGATATTGCTCTGAAGTTGAACTGAACTTGTTTAAATCATATTGCACTTAATTGTATACGGCAAACTTGCAGCACAATTACAAAGGCCATTCTTCAGAGATTAAAGGTGTCTTATATTGACGCATTAAGACTGTTGTTAAATAAGCCCAGATGGAGCGGTGCC
>NW_015150682.1:1086797-1098213 GCF_000732505.1 Cyprinodon variegatus
TTTTTAAGTGGAGAGGACGGGTCTTTTCAAAAATTTGTCAAGATCCTTCACTATGCCTTTAAGCTATGCTTCATGCTTATTTTAAAGGAGCAGAAAATGCAACTTCTGAAAGTAGCACAAAATGTGACAGAAGCAACCCATGATGGCTCTAAAACCAAAAATCCAGATGAATGATCTGAGAGATTCAGTGAACAAATCTTTTGAATGAATTAATTTTAATGTACTAATTTCAGGGACTCTCTTCAATCAAAAGAACTACTGTACCCATCATTATGGACACCACCTGGAAGACTTTAATATCCAAATGGACAGTTCCAGCTGCAGCATCA
This sequence comes from Cyprinodon variegatus, assembly GCF_000732505.1. NCBI lineage: Eukaryota > Metazoa > Chordata > Actinopteri > Cyprinodontiformes > Cyprinodontidae > Cyprinodon > Cyprinodon variegatus. The sequence continues at coordinate 1,087,127 of NW_015150682.1, forward strand.
CTAAACCACAACACCTCAAGCTAAACACAAACTCGATTTTGGTGTCCAAACTATTATAGTTTTAATCTCATCTGTTTGCATTCTGGGTGGTTTTCATGTTTTTCTCAAATAATACAGTTTTTTGCATATAGCCCCTGAAAGTTAAGCTTGGATGGTAACTTTCATATCGGTTGTAAAAATAATGCCATTGACTCCCAATATATATATTCTTTTGGATTCTTCATTTAGCATCTTTTGATTTGCTCTCAGATAGCTTGCTTCACCAGATTAAAAAAAATTCAAGAGGTCTTACAATAAAGACCACAGCAAATTGAATGTTTGAAGTTTACCTCTTGAAAAACGTAATGTGATTTTTAAAAACTGTAATGGGGAATTAGTTTGGGTGTGTCCCGTTTTTTCTTGGCAAAAAAGCATATTCATTTATTATATTTAAGGATTTTTAAAGTGTTTGTTCAGGTAAGTGCAATTATACAGCATATAACTAAGTTTCTATTTTTATGGTTCCTTGCCATACACATTATTATCGAAAGACAGATCACTTCAGGTTTTAATAAAAATATGGGGGAGACACACAGCACTGACTGTGTATATTATATTTATAAGAAAGAAACAGCTTGCTTATATATGGCATATACATAGACTGTGTTTTACGTCTTGCTTTATTTTGAATACCTGCAAAACTACAGAAACAAAATAAAAACTTCAGAATTAACCATGTCCTCCTGGAAAACAAAACAGGGATTTAGTGAAACCACTGCAGATAAATTTTGGCACTACTAAAACTGGTAAATAATTACTATTGCACTGCCTTCAGGTGGAAACACTTGAATAATTCAAATGTTGTTCTCATTGTTCTGCGATTAGACAGCAGGGTCTGTGTTGGTGGGGAAATCCAGTTGTAATGGTTTCACATTTAAAGTAAGAGTAAACTTTCAAGAAATGAGGTGCAACTCTGGGAATTAATTTTTATAAGCGGGCTGAAAAGTGCTATTTAATGTTTACTTCTCTGTAAGGCATTCACAAAAAAAGTAGATTTAATTAGGCAGAGTCATCTCGCATAGAAAACTTAAACGTTGACCCCCAACCCCCCACATGTTTGGGATTGCATGACCGTGTGCAAATCTGTTCTCTCATAACAGAGTCTGGAGCTGCAGCAGGACATAATGTGAAGTCACCATAGAACGATACATCAACTCACACTTCATTAATGCCCTTCTTTTCTTTTCAGGGAATCTATTTCCTTCATACCTACTACTAAAATACTGTTAGCTCATACATCATATAACAAATTTGGATAATGTCCTTGGCCTAATATGAAATTTAAACTAAAGGAGGTCTTTATCTAGCCTGCTTTAAATAAGCAAAATCCCACATTTTTGTGCCACAGTCTTTCTGCAGGGAGATACAGGGATTGATGCAGAAAACAAGGCTATATGCAGCCCTGTTCTTTGAAGGAAGGATACCTTGACTCTGTTTAAAGTAGCCTGTGTCGGTAACTGGAGGCTTTTGCAGCTTCCAACACCACCACAAATCAAACTACATGGCTGGTTAAGCTGAGCGGAGCTGCTGCTTGTCTTTGTTTAGATGGAGAAGGCTAATTGGACTAATTAGCACCAAAACAAGACTCAGCTGAGCAATCTCTCTATACCGCAGATAATGTGTCTCTTTTTTTTCTTGTTTGGAAACACAGGGAGGAAAAAAAGAAGAGCTTCATTTCAAGGCTAACCCGATGTGGCCTTATTAGATACACTGCAGTCACAACACAGGTGGGTAGACATGTTTTGATGTACCAAAGCTTAAACTAACCTTTGCCACATGAGCAGAAAGCTGGAAAACAGCAGCAGAAACTTCTCAGCTGAGGCTCACTACACCCTGTATGATGAAAGCTTTGCTGACTTAACATTGAATATTAAGGCTTAGTTTTACCTTACAGACCTTTTGATGTGACAGACCAATTCTAACACCTGAAGATCCAATAAAAGCTTCATTAAACCTGCATTGCACGTAAGCATGACTGAAGACCTAGACCCACATCAATGGTTCAGATGACATAATTGAACATGTGTGTTTTTTGTCTTATTTGATGTTGTAAATCTGCTTGAACAACAAAAAATCTAGTAATGCTCCTATTAAACCCATCACTCACTGTAATAGCATGTGGAGAAAGCAAAAGCTTTAGTGACCTGCTATGCCTACTTTACAGTTGCTAAGCTACAACTGGACAATCTCAGATTCAAGAGATGATGAAGCAAGTCATTCTGATTGCAGGTCAGTGTGAAGTCTGTAGATATTGCAAATATCTCTGCAAATATTCTGACGTTGGTAGCTGTTGCTCAGCAAGAAAATTTAGCGTTTCCAACTCTAAACCTCTTAGATTATAGAGAGGATTTAGCTACTGTTGAAGGCATTGGCGTTGGAGCTGTCAGTGCATGATTTCATCACTATACAGCACAGCCAAGAGATCCAAACAAGGGATTTTTTTTATGAACTATTTCTAAGTAGGATAGGTTTAAATGCCTTTGATTTTTTTCCACATAAACTCCACAAAAGGAGATTCATCTAACTGAGAAAATGTTGAGTATTAGTCAGCCTTTAATCTGCAGTTTATCACAAAATAACTTCTGGAACACAATATAAAACTGTTCATTATCAAAAAGCAACTGTGGATGACAAAATAGTTACACACTCAAAAGCGTTCTATTTTTTTTTTATTTTTTTTTTTAAATAATCACAAAGTTTTCCTTTGTAGTACCATAGACCATCACTAGGAGGCAAGGAACCGTGGCAGCGTGATGTGTAAACGGTCATAAGAAACAGACCTCGGCACAATTAACCATCCGAACTCGGCACGCATCGGTTCTCAGAGGGTAGTGTAAATGGGGCATTTTGTCTGCTTTCACCATGTGTAAAAACGTGCTTTGAGGCTCCCTGCACATCAAAGTAACAGAGGAGAAATGATCTCTGGTCAAGTCAGAGCCATAGATTGCTGCTGTTGTAAAGGATAAAGACTAAGGTAACAAACTGTAACAATAAAGAGGAAAAAGAAAACAGAAAAAAAACTGACAAAAATCAGAGGCAAGTTCATGTGTAATGATGCAGCATAGTGAGCTCTGCGTGTGTAAAGCACTGCTGCAGATGGAAATAAACACTGACCACTTGAGCTTTGATGAAACGGCTCTGGTTAATAATCCAGAGATCTCTCTCTGTGAGGTTTGAGGCTCCAAAACCATTTTAGGCTATAGGTCATAGAATTATTATTCTTTTTTCTATGATTTAAAGCTGTTCACACTAAAAGAGAAGGTCCTTTCTCTTCTTTTTCTCCTCTGCCTGTATCTTCTCCACATAGTAAACATATCTGCCACACCATTACAAAATGTGGCTGCCTTTAGATGAATGCACATAACGCTATTAGAAAAGAAATGAATTGATTTATTTGCCGCTCAATTAGATCAATCTGCACTGATCACCTGAACATATTTGCACCCTTTCCTTCTTCAACTGGTTTCTGAGCTGAAACGTGAAATGCTCGAGACAAACATCTGTTGGACAGCAGCCGGTGTTATCCTACAGAACAGTCCCACACAGATCAGTGCATTTGGTCATCATTTATAACGGAGTGTCAATATTCAACTTAAATACCTCACTAATGAGAAATCCTTGCAAAGCCAGGCTGATCCGAATCTCTTTGATCAATTTATCCTTTGCCTAAAATAAAACTTGATCAGACTATCCTTGTCTATCGTGTTGGTTTGTTACAGTAATCTGTTCCTCTAACTTTTACAGACAGTGCACTGCAAGAGGATTATGTTTTAGTATTGTATGTGCACCATATGCCAACTTATGCTGTGGCCACAAATAAGTACATCATGAGAGCGAGTGTGTGCGTAAATGAGTTTTTTTGTGTGACAACAAATAGTATTCCGTGAGCACAAATATTTCGTACACAAAGAAGTAATTTGTGGCCAAAAATTAGTATTTCATGGGAAAGAGTTAGTATTTCGTGGCAGCTAATAGGTATTTTGTGTCATTTCTTCCCCCCTCATGTGAGTTCCTGGGCTCCGTAATGCCTCATACTGTTAAGTTTCACAAAACTTATATATATATATATATATATATAATTTTTTTTTTTGATTATTATTTGTAAATGGATTTTATGAGTTAAAAGGGGCTTCGGCTCTGATCTGTTTGAATGTATATTAGAAAAAGCAATTAATTGCATTACTTACATGTTAAATTGTTTATTATTAATTATTCAAAATTAATGCGTTAAAATCCCGGCCCTAATGTTGCTAAACAGAAGTGGGATATTTTGTTTCTCAAAAAGCATGAAAACATTTTTTTATTTGAAATAAAGCAAAGAAAATAATTGGTTGTAATCCAATTAATTTTACCTTCTTTGATTTCATAGTTGGTCAAACAAAATTATCATTCTTGAAACTACTTTACATGAACCAAAACAAAGCATCAACAAAGAAAAAATGTAAAAGTTATAATCCCTCATCCAGTCCTGACTGTTTGTTCCAAAGAGATTCATCTTCATTATGATAGTCAGCATCTTTTTGTTAACAAAAACAAATTGAACAAGAGAATAATAATGAGAAGCCCTGATAAAATATGACCAAATCTCTCACTAGAGAGAAGCGATAGCTGTATTTTTTGCATGGTTTTTGGGGCGTGTGCACTCTAGGTGTTTCATGGTAAATCTAAATAGGTGTGACACTTCACAAACACAGCCTTCCACATTCCTCTTTATCTCCTCCAGCTGTTCATGAAAATTTATGCAACAAATACTTCAAGAGTGTGATGTGCATGCTATTTATGATGCAGGTTTCTGGGAAATCGTTGTCCTGTCTTTTGTCAGAGGATTAGATCATCTTGTTAGTCATCCTCTATAATTTACACTGTTGTCCTGTTTGTTGAACATTTAGTACCACCAGGGGAGCACCTACTGTTTTGACAGTCATGAAATGAACCTCTGCATTTCAATTTTATATGACAGCATGCCTTTTTTTCATATATTTTACCCACATTTTCACATACAGTAGTTATGTTTACTAACCAAATATAAAACTTAACACCACAATCTATAAACCTGGCATAGTTTTAATACATTTATATAAAACTCTACTTAGCAATATCTTAGGCAAGCAAATGCTATTTTCTTCTATATAGTATATTTTTGTAATGAGACTATTCAAAGTGCTTTACATAAACAAAATATAAGACAGGAAAATGCACAGAAAAAAGTACATTGCAATGGCATTATACAGGGTGGTCAAAAAAGTCAGTCAGCAAACTAAAATTAATGTTTCAGTTTACAGATTAAACATAACAGGGAAAGATAATGGTAAAAAAAATATGTGTTTAACCTTAATTTAAAGCATCATATGCTGTCAGCATTCCTATGCTCCTAAATAGTGGAGCAAAATAACGTAAAGGCAGAAAAGAGGATTCTGTGGTGGAAGATATGTCCAACGGCTGTTTGTGTACGTATTTTTGAATCTTCTGAGTAATGGCGGAGCGCTGGCTAAACAGTGTATGAGTTACGCTTGGAGCCTACATAAATAACGTACAGGGGGCACGTACACAAAATCTTTGACAGAAAAGTAGCCAATCCACTTTCGACAGTAGGAAAACAAGATTGGCTAATGTTTTGCAGGCCCCACCACAGCCAGATTTAGTGGATTATTATTTTTTTTTTTTGGGGGGGGGGGACCATAAGTGCAAGAATGTCAGTCACCAATTAAGTCATTTTAGATGAATCTGGAGACTAAATTTCTGAGAATATCCCTGTTTCTTACTTTTAAGGCTGCATTTTGGTACTGGTTTTGGGTATGCAAGTTGGACTTTAGCCAGAACACCTGAGAGGCAGTTAACACACTCATATAAAGTCTGTAATGTATTTTTATGCTAAGCCACTTAGTCTAGGGTGACCAAACGTCCGTATTTCCCAGGACATGTCCGTATTTCACGTCCTGTCTCGGGCGTCCCGGGTTTTTTTTAGAAAGGGAGGAAATGTCCTGTTTTTTTTAAATTGCCTTCATTGGACCATTAAATTTACAGGCAATGCGTACAGCGCTGCATGTAACTTAATCCCTGAGCCGCGCCAGTGCGGGCAGCCCTGTTCTTAATCAGAATATAGATAGCGTGGCTGTCGGTACGCCAACAACATGCAAAAGCGCAAATTGTTTACCGACGATTTATAAAAGAGTTTCCCCGCTTTCAGACCGGGTCGAGACAAACGGGAGGCCTTGTGCACAGTGTGCAAAGCAGGCACATATGTCTCGGTGTCCAATGGAGGTGCAAGGAATCTGAAAAGCCACCTGGACTCCGAAAGTAAAGATAGTCTATTGATATGTTTGTTCGTTTTTGGTACATTTTTTTTTTTATTATTTTTGCTACACAAGAGGTATTATTTGTTAATTAGCTCATTTGTTAATTTATTTTTTCCAATAGCCTACAGAAAAGACATTATTTCATTTATAACTGAGGCGGAGTATCATCTGTTATTGGGAGTTGAAAGTTATTTTTAACTTTTATTGTTAAGTGAGGGGTGTTATGATGATGATTTATTTCTTTCATTGTGCTATTCATTCATTACAGGAATTCTTAAGCATTTTTTTATAAATACATTTTGAATAAAATTATCATTTGTTATTGGAGTGATTGCTGTTGACTTTTACTGAAAAGCATTTTTATTAAACCAACTGTAAATATCATGTTGTAGGACTACGTAGGCCTATGTTAAGTGAGTGCATGCCACAGACATCTCTATGCATGAGAACAGAGATCACCCCCCCTGCTTTCAGTGGGCTTGTTTGGCCAACATATTGGCCTTAACTTCATATATTATAAAGGCTTTAGTTTGAGAGTAAGATGAGAGCTAGCAGTTTAAGCAATGCAGATGAGATAAAGGCTAAAGCAACAGCTTTCCTAAACACCCTTGTAGAGCTACAGGCAGACTGATTTCATACCATAGACTGATCCTGTAACCCATTTAAAAGGATCCATGTATTTTGTCACTTTATTATACAGACATATCTTTTAGCAGGCTCATATTTGTGTTTTATTTTGAGTGATTTATTATCAATTGGAAAAATAGTAATTTTCAGAAGCAAATGTTTTGGTTTATTACGGTATCAACAGCTTTATGGGCACGGTTTTCATGTTTTTCTTAAACATGCAAACTTGTTTGTACGTGCAGAGCAGATCTTGAATAAAACTGTTATTTAGCAGAAAGCATATGCAAACCTTTTCTGTGTGAATGCCTTCATCAAAATGCAGATCATATTCTAATGGTCAAAACTAACAATTTCTTGGGGGATGTGCAAATATAACCACATACCAAGCAATTTTCTGATTCTTAAACTCAACAGCGTCAGGAATTTTTAGCACCTCTGAAAACTGTCTTGAGAGGGTTCGTCACACAAAGACAATTTTCTCAGGTTTTGTAATATTTAAGTTTTTATAGTCAACTTTTTCAGTTGTTTTTTTGGAGATCAAGCATATTGCGGTCCTATTCAGGAGAGAGGGGGAGAATGGAGCTAGAGATTAATAGACAGATCAGTGCAACAGCTATAATGTGGACACTGCACTTGTATGTTAAAGGGAAGAGAGAGCAGAGTGAAAAAGCAAAGCTTTCAATTTACTGGTCAGTACATTTCTACCCTTACCTATGGTCTGAATCATGACTGAAATAACAAGATCCTGCATAAAAGGGGCTGAAATGAGCTTTTACCCCAGGGTGGGTGGGCACTCCCTTAGAGATGGTGTGATGAGCTTGTTCTACCAGGAGAGGCTTGGAGTCGCTTCTCCTCCACATCAAGTGGAGTCGGCTAAGGTGGCTTGGACAAATCTTTCGGATGCCTCTCTTGGTAGGTGTTCCAGGCATGTCCCAATGGGAGGAGGTCCAGGGGACGACTGAGGACACACTGGAGGGACCAGAGTGTCCTGTTTGCTGGCCCGGAAGTGCCTCAGGATTGTCCCCGGAGATCTGGGGGAGGGATGTTTGGGAGTCTCTGCTGAGACTGCCCCTTCGACCATTATCCAACTCCAGGATGAGGCTGAAGAGGACAAGTACAAGAACTTAACTTTTGTGTTGTTTGTTCACTATTTAATTTCTTTGTTCTTAGCACTTTGAGAAATGGCTACCTATGTGAAAACAAACAATAGTCTTATCACTGTAAATTAAATATTTTAATTAATATCTCCAACTCTATGGCTTAGTACCTACTCTTTCTTTTAAGGACACTCTTAAACTGCAAGTATGCAATCTGTTTATTTTAAAGAGGCAAAACATCTTAACATTTATCCTAATATTTGTGCAACAATCTTAGCAAATCAACCATAATTCATCCACTCTTTGCACTCGTTTTTAAGTTCAGGCCCTTTATTTGTCACTCTGTCAGCAGTAAATCAACAAAATTTGAGTAACATCAAATGGGTTCATACAACGATATCTCACATTTTGAAGGTCTAATTTATTAAACTTCAGCAGTAGATTACTGCAAAAACCTTTATAAACCTAAAGCTGTTTTCAGTAAAAGTGGTAGGAAATTTCGCAGAACAATTCTGGCTCCTGCATGTGAGATGTACAGTAGCTTCATCTCCTTATATTGCATAGATTGCAGCAAAATCAGATAAAATAAGAAAACCTGCCTCAACCTATCTGGTGTATCTGAGCGAGAGGCTATTCATCTGTGTGTGTTTGTACCTGCAGAGGACATGGCTAAGTTCAAGAGCTTGATAGGAACTAGACTGCACTGCTCTGCCTCGCTATATGCTAATGTTCCCTGTTGGGTCTTTCCTGTGCATTTTGTAATGAGGCTTTGAGGCCAAGTGTCATTGACAGCCCACCTCAGAGACTCTATGAGCCACACTAAACAACCAACCTTGCCTGCAGCTGATGGGATTGTAATAATGAAATATAGATGCTGGAGATTTGCACATGTATGATTCCTGTGCTAGGAGTCTAATTCTGTGGGAGTGTGGAGTGTTTGTCTGAATGTGTTGTCTCTTGTCAGTTGGTTGATGATCAACCAAGCTGGTAGGTGTGTTGACCCTGCAGCCACACTTCATCCATGTTAATGAGGATATAAGAGCTCCCATTCCTCAAGGTCGAACACTGTAGGGATTAGCCACCCCCTGCATCCTTATTCCATATGCTCTGGATTTGGCGCTTGACACTTGCAGATGTGAACGACCTTGAAGCATGCAGAGCGTTATGTTTTACATAAAAACACTTGTACTTGAGTTGTTCCAGTAATCAGCGGGGCTTTTGCATCTTTATTTCATGTAGGGGGAATTAATTCAGATTTCACACTACTGAATGTCAGAATGCTGTTAAATTTAGATGTGAGGAGAGTGTTACTGCTCTGTCAGTCAAAGGTGTGGGGCTTTGATACAAATAACCCAGGCCTCCTCTATGATTTCAGTTTGTCAAATACACCTATTACTCTTGCAAATATGTTTCCAGGATTACTGGGACATTCACATGGTAATCATGGGTCAGGGCATGCCTTAGTAGCCAGTGGGATAGGAAAGAACCAAGTTGGCTCCATCTAAACATGAAAAATTAATCCTGTGAATGTGCTATTTGTAAACAAGGGCTGTCACCAGGGTAACCCTTGTTGGGAATGGGGAAGAAGAATTATCACATCTGAGTGCCTTCCTAATTTTACCTGACGGTCTATTCAGAAAACCTTTATTTTTGAGTATGAAATCAAAATTTCATGTCATGCTAAATGGCCTGTAATTTTTTTTTTTTTTTTTTCCCCCAGCCTCTGGTTGACCCATCGATGTTATACACGTCACTGCATTACACTGGTCCTAAACATTTCTGTATCAAGGCTAATGCATTTTTTTGCTTCTGGCAAGATGGATTATTGGAAGTTTGTGAGTTCACAAATCTCACGGCAATTCATCTTGCTTTCAAAGTAAGGAATATAGAGCTGGAGTTGCTCTCCCAAAGTGCTGTAAATAAACGGTACCACATGTTTGAAGTTATTTTTTTGCATTTTCCAGTGATAATATTGACTTTAGATTAAAAAAAAAAAACAGGAAGAAGTTCACTTCTCTATAAGGGCATAAAGGAAGCCATCTATGTTAAGCAAGTAAAACCAACCTTAAACAGAGGGGGTGGACTCAGGTTTCAGCTTTCAAAAACCTGCAATGCAGCGATAGAGCTGATTCCTTCCTGCTATCATCGCAGCCCCCAACCCCTTTACAGGGGAATGGAACATCTCACCTGTTCAACCAGGCCAACAATGCCCTCTAACTTTCCCCTTTCAAAAACATAGAAGAAAAAGAATGACAAAGGCGAAGAACCCAAAGACTGCCCATTCCTAAGGGGCAGACCCATTCGTCTGGTTCAATTTGCATGTTTTCTAAGCTGAAACAAGGCTTTGTTTTTGGTCCACTCTATAAAGCCTGGAATGCAACGCCATGTCTGACATTTTGAGTTGAAAAAGCTTCCTGGATGGGAAGCGAAACAAAGTCTAGTGGATTGTGTTTTTTATTTTTTATTTTTTTTTTTTTTGAATGACTATGACCTGGATGACTGACAATCTTCACCAGCTTGTTCAGTGAGAAACAACTGATCTATTGGAGTGGCCCTGGTCTTGCCTCCTTGACTTTGATGGATGTGTGACAGTTTAAATTAAATTATGCCGTTCTATTTTATTAGATCATTAAATAATTATATACATAAAATAAAATCTATTTAACCAAAGTCTATATTAATATTTTTAGATATTACATTAATTCTGTATTTATTTCAAATTTTAACAGATTAATGACATATTTAGATCATAATTTTCATATTTAATGAATTGTGGCCCTTTTGCCATAAAGTGGACACAGCCAAATGAGCCAAAACAATATGTCTGTTTTGCCTAAAGTGTGACTGGAGCTTCAGGAAAGAATAGAAATGCAGGTGATTCAGCTGAGCAGGAAGAGGGAGACATGACCCAGCAGAGACAGACTGATAGTAAGATAAGAATAGCTACCCACCAGGTACGGAGATGCAGAAAATATTTTTGTATTATGTTTAAATTAGCAAAAAATTTGAGTGAAAAAAATAAATAAAA
>NW_015150682.1:1098329-1111719 GCF_000732505.1 Cyprinodon variegatus
CATACTTCTATAAAATGTGCAATTTTCATGGTGGGGGCTTCAGGGGTCATTGATGATAAGGGCTCGGGACACGCAGCGCTTGGATGTCTTGGATGTCTTTGATGGAGGGAAGAGGGGCCCCGAATATCCTCTCTGCTGTCCTCACCACTCTACTCACGTTCTTAATTTTGAAATCTGAGGATCTACACGAGTGGGTAACTTTTTTATAGCATGCTAAATTTACAGCAAAGATTTACAAAGTTATCTTAACAGTTTATTGTCCCAGCTGTATTAAATAATGACCAAATAAACAAAAACATTTGCTTTTTAACACATTATCAAACTAAAAAATCAGACAACATAGACACTTTTAATACTGATTAAATAAAAAAAGATGAATAGAATAAAATATGTAAAACACTTATAATTACCTATGAACAGAGAAGTAAAAATACAATTTATAAGGCTATGTATATGCAAAGCTTTTACTCACTGCAATGACCTACAGTTAGGAGATATGAATAGTGAAGAACAAAATTATACATGCTACAACAGTCATCTGAGAACAAAACCATGGTTTGTTCATTGCCAAGTGTGTTTTTGAAAAGAAAAAAAAATATTTTTGTGCTCTATGGCTGTCCCTTTAACTCCTACAGAGCGCTTTCAAGAGGAAATTTCCATACTTAGGCTAATCTCAAAACCCAGAACCAAATCTGGAATGTGGCAAGTGACTAGTTGTCTGTCTGGAGAGATCCTTCTTCTTCTACCTCAACAACAAAATCAGCCAACCATGACCTCTTTTGCCTCACTGGGACATCCACATAAGCCAACAGTTTCTCCCATATCCCTATGCAGTTTTCTCCAAACAGTGTAATCCCAGTTTATAGAGGGATAAGAGATGCAGCACCAGTCATAAAATGAGACTCACTATGTTCCAGCTCTTCTGTTGTTTTCACATTTTGGTTCTTTGAGTAGCTTGTATCTGTGGCAACTAAAATAAGACAAAATTTGCCATTCTTCCGGGATCATTTAAGCTTCAGGATTTATATATAATACATATTAAAAGTATTCAACACACTATTAAATGTTCTTTTAAGAAAATAAATAAATGAAGACAATTAAAAGAAACTACTACTTTGCTTAAACTCTTTTTTATTTGATCAAAGAACTGGATGGAAGTTTATCCTACTACTTTATTCCTTTATGCAAAAATATTCTACCAGATTGCAAGCAATTTTTGTCTTTGTTTCAAGAAGCTTGAGTTATGAATTGTTATATTTCCTCTTTTAAATAGTTTGCTTTGCAGAGCAAGGCATTTGCAAATGTTTCTAATATTGTCCAACTCGACTAAGGGCACTTTCAAGCTTTTTCGGTTGCATACATTTGACATTGGATATTCTGCTGGGCTTCCTCCAATTTAGATATGCTGAAGTGCATTGATTATTGCTGATAGCTAGTCAGCTCTATCAAGTGTAAGGAGTATGCTGCTGGAAGGATGAAATAAGCACTTTTTACCTAAAGTAATTTGGATGAAATGTCCATAGCAATAATACAAATCTACCTTAATAAAAAAAATGTTACGTTTCAAACTTTAAGAGGCATTCTATTGAGAGGGATATGGCATCCAGATATATCATTTTGGGAGAATTATTTTTGACTGCTCAGGCAGTGTGTTTCTAAAAAGCAAATATAAAAGCAGAGTAAGAAGCCCTGCAGAGATGCTGATTACTTGTACTGTGAGCTTTGATGCATTCAGTTGCCCCAGGTTTTCACACATACATACATGATGCAAACATTCACACCTCAAAACAGTGTTTTTTTTTCTATCCGTCCCACACAGCACAAGCATGGTTCACTTTCCTTCACCTCCCCATGTTCACTCTATCAGTGTAAAATACCTCACCCCTACAGACAGAGATAGATGGAGGGAGCCACTCCAACCCTCTGCTCAGCTCAAGTGATTTATGCCACTGTAGCACACTACCACACTTACACACAGCTATGCATGCATCCACTCTTTATACATGCGACTGCACATCAGCTGCATGCTTAATGACACTAAGATCTGTTAGTGAAACCCAACTGAATGCAAGAAAGTACCTGTCTTGTGTCAAAGTTAAAAGCCATGGATGGAAGGTGTTTTTCAAAGGACATGTGCATCTTTGAAGCAGCTGGGTTTGACATCATATGTCCCTTTCTATGACAGTTAAAGTGAAACAGGCAGTGGTCACATTTTTCCTGCTTCCTCCACCTGACAAATCATTAAAGCAACAGTCTGCAGCAAAGCTTCACTACCTACCATGGTAGAAGGGCATCTTTACTTACTGGACAGTGTCACATAAATAAAATGAATTCCTTTAGTTGAATAATGAGCATGAAATCCTGGAGAATTAAAAAGATTGTACATAGACCTAAGCTAGTTTGTCAAGGTCTGGACTTCAGTGCTAATGTTATTATGATGATGTTATGTTATGAGCCTTACCCCAAATCACATCTAATCTTTAAATGAGGATTCAATGGCTTGGAAGGATGGGACAAATATAAGTCAGGTTATAATAGTGAAAATTGGACAGAGGGTGGAAAGAAGCACTCAGGGGGTGGATAAAAGGTTGAAAACAGGAGAGGAGGGTTTATAATGTTGAGTGGGGAGGGGTGGGATATGGAGAAAATAAACCGGGTAGAGCAGTGGTAGCGACCGTGGGGGAAATGTTTATCCTAGAGCCCAGGTAAGGGTGACCTGTTTGTCTTTGTCGGCCTCTGTTACTCCCCTGATGTCTCTATAATAGATCTTTAAGCCAGGTAGGCACAGTGGCAAAACGTAGTGACATACAAAAACAATGGTGCTCAGGTGCAATCTGGATTAGTTTTATTCTGATAAGTTGGATGAATTCACAGAAATATCAGCTATCAAGATGAGAGAGAATACTATTGAGCATCCAACACAAAAGCAACTGCAGATATTTTATCCCAGCTAAATTGTAATTGAACGGAACTGCACATGGAATAAAATCTTAATAATAGAATTAAAATCTAATGTGATCTTTGCATAATGTACCATGAGATGACTTACAGAAAGTTGTGACTTCATTGGGTGCTAAACTGAATGTATATTATTTTACCCTGGATTAAGTCTTGTAAAAATTTATATACAAGTCGATGAAAGAAATGACAAACACTGAAACAGACCCTTTTATTAGGCAGAGAAAAATAAAGAAATGTTGTAGATGAACCCTAATTAATAAGCTATGATCATTTTAGTGTCACAGTGGGAGCAAATTATCGCAGTGGCACTTGCCAAAGCCTGGAGGAGGTGCGAGACGGCAACTAACTTTCATGACCTGCTGTGGCACAGGAGCAGTGGTAGTGGCACCTGCTGCTGATTTCCATGGCCTGCCACGGCCGTGAAACAGTGCCAGACAGCCTGCAACTGATTTCCATGGCTGAACACGGCCGCCAGACAGCCTGCAACTGATTTCCATGGCCTGACACAGCCGCAAAGCGGGTGCCAGACAGCATGCAAAGGTAGTCCGTGGCCTGACACGACCGCACAGCCAGTGCCAGACAGCCTGCCACTGATTTCCATGGCCTGGCATGGCCCCAGAGCAGCGATGGGGGAGTGGGGTGTCTGCGAGATGCGATGCGATGCGACATGCGAGACTGCAGAACTGGCAGGAGACTGTTAGGAGGTTCAGTTTTCCGGGCAAGAATATCAGAGCTCCAAAGAGGTACTAGGGAAATCCATTTCAGTGTCAGGAAGCAGATACAGGTTTTGTCAACAGGCAGAATTCAGCAGGAGTCTGAAGACATGTCAGGCAAATGGATCAGAACAGGAACAGGCAGACTCAGTCCAAAGGCAGAAAGGGCCAGGATCAGGCAATCAGAACACAATCAGGTAGGGTAGAGAACTCTCACCAAAGGCTCCAACAATCCGACACTGATGACTAGAAGCAGGCAGGTTAAATAGAGACTCGAGCAGGTGACACAGACGAACCTACACAGATGCAGTTGTGAGATAAACTTCATCACTTAAAAACATATTAAACCTTATTTTGCGACAAACTAAATAAATACAAAACATTTGAGCCCACCTTCAGTGAGCCCACTGTTGGTGCTGATAGAACAAAGCACTGCAGCTGTATACAACTAAACCCATCAACAAGCCCTGGGGCGGATAGCCTATAAAGCACTTGGAAAGTAACGTGTATGGTAATGCAACAAGGTCTTTGGCAAGAATTATTTTAAGGTTCGTTACACAATCATTTTCTACCTACCAGGATATTGATAGTCCTCTTGTTATACATCTTGCTATATGTCATTATCTGCCCTAACCCTTAAATCTCTCAATCACTATATAGAGTGGGAAGTATATAGTGGACTTCAGAGCAAACTCAGTTAACTTACCATTTGGACAGATGATCACTGTTTTTTGCTACTCGTTGGTCATTTAACTTCTTCGCTGCATGATGCCTGTGCCATCTCTGTTAATAGTCACTTCTGTCGGGTAGCGACAGCGGGCCATTTTGACAGCAAATTCCATAATGCTTTGCGCAGAGAGCTCTCCTCGCTAAGCATTATGGGAAATATCTGCCTCTTCTGAGGCCTTTCTTTTCTTCTCATACACTTCATAGACACTTTTTCTCTTAAGACCCTCAGCCATTTTCAAAGAACAATGACTGTAGTCAAGCAGCAGTAGGTGCTACATCCATTTATATTTGGAAAATTGCAAGTCAGTACATCTGGTCACCCAAGGGGTAGGCACCCCCTAGTTCACCCTGCTGTACAAACAGCACTGGTGTAAATCACTAATGATATTCTCATGGCCTCAGATAATACAACTCTTTCTGTACTTGACCTGTTAGATCTTTGTGCTGGTGGACAAGGATTTTCTTTTAAAAAGGTTCAAACATGCTGTAGGTAGCTAGCTGTAGGCACTCTGCGGTTTAAATCCTATTTGTCCGACAGATTTAGGTTTGTTGATATTAATGGTATATCATCTTCAAGCCCCGGGTTTACTTGTGGAGCAAGACAGGGATCAGTGCTAGGATCGATTCTCATCATTATATGTATGCTTCCAATTGATAAAATCACCAGACAACATGGGATTAATTTTCACTGTCATGCTACAGTATTGATACTCAACTACCCTACTCAAAACAATTAAAGGAACACTTTGTAATCTGAGTATAGCATCAAGTTAATTAAACTTCTGGGATATTGATTTGGTCAGGTAAGTAGCAGAGGGGGTTGTTAATCAGTTTCAGCTGCTTTGGTGTTAATGAAATTAACAGGTGCACTAGAGAGGCAACAATGAGAAGACCATCAAAACAGGAATGGTTTTACAGGTGGAGGCCACTGACATTTTTTCCCCTTCTCATTTTTTCTGAGTCTTTTTAACCAGTTTTGCATTTGGCTAGGGTCACTGTCACTACTGTTAGTGAGGTGCTACCTGGACCCTACAGAGGTTGCACAGGCAGTCCAACTCCTCCAGGATGGCACATCAATACGTGCCATTGGCAGAAGGTTTGCTGTGTCTTCCAGCACAATCTCAAGAACATGGAGGAGATTCCAGGAGTTACTCCAGGAGAGCTGGAGAGGGCTGCAGATTGTCTACAACCCAACAGCAGGACCGGTATCTGCTCCTTTGTGCAAGGAGGAACTGGAGGAGCACTGCCAGAGCCCTACAAAATGACCTCCAGCAGGCCACTGGTGTGAATGTCTGTGACCAAACAATTAGAAAAGGACTTCACGAGGGTGGCCTGAGGGCCCAACGTCCACTAGTGGGCCCTGTGCTCACTGCCCGGCACAGTGGAGCTCGATTGTATTTGCCACAGAACACTGGAATTGGCAATCGCATAATTTTTTCACTGTAACTTTTGGGGTGTCTTTGAATTCAGCCCTCTGTAGGTTGATAATTTTCATTTCCACCAAATGATGTGGCCTCCTTTTGTTCCTAAAACCTCACCCAGTCAATATCAGTATAAATAAAAAGCATAATTTTTTGTTTCCATTTGAGATCTGATGTGTTTTCAAATTGTTCCTTTAAATTTAAATTTTTTGAGCAGTGTATATTTGTAGATAAATCATGAGCAAAGTGACAACAGACATGTTCCAAGAGCAATACCATATGACGTTTGTTGGTAAGATGACCAAACTTCCTTTATATCAACTGAGAAAAGAAAATAGAAGTGGTCTCTTAAAATGATCAAGGATTTTCACCTGCCGATTGCCAACAGGTCAAAGTGCCAACCCCTGACGAAGGCCATAACTGTTTTGACAGACGAATAACAAAAGTTAGGACTACAAAGGAGGCCATAGTTGTGTCTGTGCCCCGACTGTCAGAAGATTCTGATTTGTCCTATGGGTATTAGTATTATGAGCCGCAAAGGCACTACTGCCACACTGATACAAGAGAAAAGTGTTGATAACACAGACAGAATTGAAAATAATTTTGAGTACTACAAAGATCAATTCAGCATATTGAGACTAAGGTATACCGGTGCATAGGCAACAGCAATTGGTAAAAAAGAAAAAATGCTTTTGACACTGAAAATGACGAGGTATGAATATGTGTATATTTCAGCTTGTATAAATTTTGCTGTATGCTGGTTAGAGCGAATTCACAACAAATTCAAACATTTGCGTCTAGTTCTTTATTTTCATAATAAAAATTCCATGGTTTTATATGTTGCATAATTTCACACATTTAACGCTTATGTAACACTGGATCAAATTAATCATTAAAAACTTGAAATTTGTGTCTATTATGCAGGAATGCAAATTTCTGATTGTAATTATAATATTCTAATGAATAAGAATAGAAGTACTTAATCTGACAAATAATTATGAACCAGTGGTACAATGAGGCCAAAATATATAACTGTATTTCTAGCTTCTTTTTTAGGGCTGAAACTTGGAACAATCTGAGTCCATTGAGCATCAGTAAATAAAAAAAGCCTCTCCATGTTCTTCATATAAACCTATAAAAAGTAGAAAAAGGGAGATGGAGGATTCTGGGCTTTATTTTGGATGGACTGTTTCATAACGTCCCTTGCCTCATTTCTGTTTCTGTTTGTTGAGAAGAATTCACATTGCTATTGTCGCATAACATGACATATGTCAGCAATCCAACTGACTATGTGGGAAAAAAAACTTGGAGAAAAATACACTGTTAATGTAGGTAGCTGTACAGCAATTCCTAAGAGGCATGTAGCCCTCAGTGTGCTCACAGAACAGTTTTGGTCTGTAGAGCATCTGTCGAAATATTTCAGCAGAGTGAGTACTGGATAAACCAATTGCTAGATTGCCATGACTTTTTTCCATCTCCAGGGGATGAATCCAATTGACCTTTAATATTACCTGGATTTTCTGCTTCTTTCTCAAGCAAAAGTTTGCACTTTTTGTGACAAGCACATGAAGCATTAGAAAAAAGTTTTATTTCTTATACACAGAACTCAATTTTTGGTGAGTCAATGCCTTTTGCTCTGTTGAAACCAACATTAGTAGGGAATTGAATACGATGATTATGGTATATTATGGCTGTTTCCTTTCACTTAAAAAAAATTTGGGGAGAACAATAAAAAACCTATTTGATGAAATATTTATCTCTTGTCTGCATTTATCCATTAGCCACATATGGTGCTGGTTTAAAATTTTTTTTGAATGGTTTGGAGATCATAGACTGAATTGGAAATGTAGGCACATAGACAGGTGGTAGGTAGAACAGGCTTGTGGGAAGATGGAAAGGTGGATGATAACTGAGCAAGCTGTTGGCAGGCTTAAAAATCTGGTTAAAGTCTTATCAGGCTGGTAAAAAGGGTGAACAGGCTGGTTGCAGGCACATGCAGTCCTAGTCATGACCAGATGAGAAGCCGGTGAGGACAGGGCAAGCCCAGGAATGCAGGATGCAGAGAACTGTGAACCAAAGCCTCAAGTCTCAAGCCTGGAGCTGTTCTTGGAACCAGGAGATAGTGATATGCATTTGACCCCAAGATGAAATGTTTGAAACTGTTTATGATTTTATTATTGAGATAACGTTCCTGCTCCTTCCCCCATCCTTTAGAACAAGCAACAGTCATGTTCTAAGGACTTCCCAATAAGAAATAAAAAGAAAGGGCTCTGCAGAGTGTGCTTCAGAGCGGTAGGAGTTTGTAACTGGACACATCTCTGGCCATTCTCCACATGAATAAAAATAATCAAACGTCTGTTTTCCCTTCTTCCCCAGGTTATTTGATGGGTGTTTAAACCTAACCCTGCTGGGCTACAGTAGTAGCCCAGCAGGGGGCTACTACACAGGGCAGTATTAGCCCCCGCCTACACTACTTTGGAATTAGCCCCAATAGGGCTAATTCTGTTGGGCTGTTATAGCATAAAATGGCTCTAAGCCCCAGCTGTGTTTGGTAGAGTTGTTGGCTGACTGTATCCAGTTTTATTTTCATGAGTTCACATCTAGAAACTGGATTCCTGTCTGTTTAGAAAAAGTAGAGGATGACCCAACCTTCTCCTTGGTCTTTAATCATACACTGGTTTTTACTGGAAAGATGTCAGAGGAAGCTTCATTGTTAGCATTTTAACTCTATTAGGGAGAAATAAATGTCAGTATTAAATATAATGCCAGATAATGTCAGTAAATACCCAGTCCTGAACACCAATCTGGAAAAAAACAAAATGAAATTCCTTTTTGTCTGTGAAAAAAAGGGTGCTTTTTCTTTACAGCTAAAAGATGATGTGCGTAGTAGAGTAAAAATTTCACCCGTAATGACAAATGAACCCATGGAATCTACTAGAGTTTGGTGAGTCACTGTAAGACTATTCAACAGTGGACTTTTTTCCTCAAGGCAGTAGCTGTAGATCTAAAACAAAGATATGTCAGGCAGCCGCTGCTATTTGATTTGCCTCTTTCATCCTTTCTGGGTTTATGCTCATCATCCTTTCCACATGACAGTAATGACAGCCTCCCGTTCTCTTACTGCAAATTTACCTCAGAGACAATCCATTTTATTACTTTCATTTAGAAATAAAATACAGAGCAGCAGCAAAGTTGGGAATGAGATGGAGGAAAGGAAAAAAAGAAGCTAAGCTTGGCCTAGGGCTATGGAAAGTTGTAATAGATGTTATGTGAGCAGCAGGAAAATAAGAACATGTAGGCGTTTATATGGAATTAAGATGTTGGCTTTCATTAACATAAGCCCTTTCAGCATCAGTTTTCTGAAGGCGACATTGTTGAAATTTAAATTGTGCTTTCAAACAATGAAAATATATATAGATTTTAGGAAAAGAATGTTTAACAAACGTGCTTAATTGAGGGGATGGGTTAAATGCAGAGAGTGAATTTACCCATTGTGGGACAATAGAGGGATATACATTTAAATTATTAAAGCTATGATAGACCAATTTAGGCAATAAAGTCAATTACAAACTTTACTTCATTTGCAGCATTTTTTTTTACAATTTAAAAACCTAAAAAATATAAGGTGTTTGTATTCAGTCCCCTTTACTTTGAAACCTCCTAAGAAAATCCAGTAAAACTAACTGCCATCAGACATCATCCTATTAAAGGTACAATGGATGATTTTCGCAAATTTTTTAAAGGACCCGAGTTCTCCACTTCAAAAAAACAATGCACATGCATGGCCCTGTACCCACGTGGGAGAGGGAACACCTATTAAACAGGTGTTAGAGCATGCATAAGCCCATTTCTCCTTGAGGGGGTGCAGGGACAAAATGATAAGATGGTCGCTCGAATGGATCTCATCTCACCTAAATTTATATATAAAAATTTTCTCCAAAATAAGACTACTGGTACATTAAAAAAATCATGACCTGCTTGTATGTATGTGTTTGTGTGCTGCAGTGGAAATTCGGACATGTTTGCCGGGTAAGACAAATGGAAAGATACACCTTACGTGAGTGGTGGCCTAGTGGTTTGGGGGATTAGGGCTTGGGATCTTGAGGTTGTGAGTTTGAAACCCACTGCCACTCTGGATCTCTGAGTAAGACACTTAACCCCCTGATGGCAGCCCACTGTTCCCCAAGGGAAGGTTAAATGCAAAGGTAATTTTCTCCAACGTGAGACCAATATAGTTCAGTTATTATTATTAATTATACAGAGGTAGATAACTTTTACTAGCAGTGATGTGAAATGGATTCCTCCAAATAGCATGCCAAACTTTACCTGCCAAGTAGAAACTTTGCAACTAAGGCATCAGTGGGAAGCGCGATCTGTGCTTTCAGTGCACGCCATCGCGTGAAAGAATCTCCCAAAAACACTGGTCTTATTTCTCTCTTCTGCTGCCTTTTTCTTCTTCTCACGCACTTCGTAGACACCTTTTTCTCTTACGACTCTCTGCCATTTTCAAATAACCGCGGTGAGAAAGATGAGCTTCAATGACTGCTTGAAACCGTACTTCGCCACATAAATGTTCGCATGCACGGAAAAAGACAGCTAACTGAGGAAGACTGTTGTGGGAAAATTTAGATTTCTCTTATGTTAGATATTAATTTATTCTATTTACTCACTATAAAAGTTTTCACTCAATCTGTTTCACCTGCAAGGCCACACAATTCTCTGCGTGAAGGTGTTTGTACTGTAGACCAAACATAGCTTCTTCCCATAACAAACCACAGTCTTTCTCAAGGTTTATTCATTACATGTTACTGTTAACCAAAGTGTCTATCATTTGTTTTGACTCTGACTACCTTCCATTGTTGCAAATAAGGGGGAACACACGCTGCTCAGACAGAACAGGGCTGAGTGCTGTGCCATATGGGCTGTATGATGAACTGTTCTCTTTTTGCAAAGATATGATAAAATAAAGTACAGAGTGAAATCCATCGATCTCCGTTTATTAAACTAGGGTGAATAGTTGAATAGTTTTTTCCCACTACAACAATGATGTAGGACAGCCTTATCCCTAAATTCCACATACTCCATCAGCGCTCCACTCCACCCCCCTCATGGACTTCATGGGGAGTACTTGTCTGTCATGTTAATCAATGAGAACTGTTCCACATCCACCTCTACTCCTCCCGAAGTCACCGTCCACATACGTCTTCTCCTTCTGTCACAATCAAAATACGGAGCCAAGCTACTTTTTACTCTGCTCCAGTCCGGCCAGGTCAAGATTCATAATTGCAAACACACCAAACAGGAAAAGAATGGTGAGAAGATCCTGTTTGTCAAAGTAAAATATTGTAACGACGGACCTGTAACTACAAATTATAGCATAATTCCTATGAATTCCCAAAAACTAAGGTTGTTTAAATGAATGATTGGATGCAAACTATTGGTACTTCAAAATACCAGGAAGCAGATTTCTCATCTCCATCAAAGTATTTATTTTATTCCGAGAGGCTTAAAAGTTTAATCAAATCCAGTCAAAAGAAATTTCTTGTTTCAGGCATGGATGAAAAGATGCTGAGTTCGGAAGTGGAGAGTTATCCCTGTTACAAAAACCCACAACAAAAAGTTTGGGCAGAAACTGAACAGCTGGATGCTGATGGGGATTTTTTTTAAATATGTCATAATAAATTAAGCGTTAATTTCCGCATCTTTTGCTCCTATGAATTTAATTATAATACAGCGCATGCTCCCCTCAAGCTCCGAGGAAGTCAGAGCTCAGTAAGACGGGAGGAACAGCGGAGGCTGTAGGCTTTGCTTTGCGCAGGTGGTCTAGAGCAGAGCGGGCGGAGCGGTGAGGGAGGATGTGGGATTTTGGGGTTAAACATTACCAGAATGATTAACAATTAGGAGAACCACTTATTTTGATGATTTCACCCAGAAAAACAACATCCTCCACTATACCTTTAATATAATATTGTATGTGAAATGGGTAAACTAATCTTTCACTCTTCAGTTGAATCAAAAATGTCAACTTTATAGTTATGGCCATTCTTTTGGTCTATCTGTAACAAAACCATACCCTTCAAACTTTCACATAGATCAAAATACTACAGCTTATAATTCAAATCTGACAAAGTAGAAAACTTCCAAAGGGTAAAACAAATGTTGCTTTTTAGCTCTACTGGTCTTAAATATATTCCATAAACTAAACTCAATAGAACCAGCCTGTTAACAAGAGCTGGGGAAAAAAAGGCTTGAGGCTGCCAAAGAACACCTGCAGCTGTTGGCTAATGGGAACTAAAGTGACAGGTGGGCTTGGGAAAATTAAAGGATGATTCTGGTCCAACAAATTGGCTGACTAGTACCTGACTGTTACACTGAACTGTCATTGGAAAGCCAGTCACCAGCTTACACTTTTCTGCCCGTTTCCTACTGCTCTGTCAGTTTTTAGAAACCTGTCAACGGGCCTGCATGGTAGTCAAACGGAATGAGGTTAGCAGAAATATGAAAAAAAAAAAAAAAAGGAAAAAGGATTTCTAAGTGCTGTTTGGAAAAAAAGGTTCAAAGCTTTTCCAATTGCAGCATAACTTTGACTAACTTTCTAAATTAATTCAAGACTTAGCACAAATTCGTTGTTTCTGTGACTTTACAGTAGGAGCTTTTGGGCTTCCTGCAGGATAGGCAAAAGGCAATGAGAAAAGTGTTTTTACATGAAGTATGGTGCTGCTCAGGTGTTTTCTTCCAGAGGCAATTTGCAAAGTCCACTTGTCACCAGCAGATGATACTGACTTTATTTGCATATTTACAATCTGCAAAGAAATCCGAAGGGGCAAGACAAAAATCCAGCTCATCAAACTCATTTACGCTGCAAAACAGCTCTGTTCGTTCATAATAAATCCACACAACATAGTACACATCTCATCAGGCTCTAATATTATTTATTAATTCAGCTCAGCTGTTGATAATAAAGTAATATTATATAAAGGGAAGAACAGCGATTAAATTCAAAACCAAGCATCGATAACGCAAATCTCAAATAACTGATACAGCAGTGCTTTGTTAAACATTGACAATCACAATGTGAATCAATTTTATATTTTTTTTAAAGAACCATGAAATCATACCTTGAAAGTTTAATCTGTAGGGAAATCATATTTAAATGTCAAAGCACTCTGGCTTAAACATGTACATAAATGTACTCTTTATTGTCCCAAAATTTAGAAAATTTCTATTTAAAAAAGAAAGAAAAAAGAATCCTGTCTTAAAATCTATTTTTTTTTTCCGTTATCTTATGCAGGCCAGTTAGTTATACGTCAGGCTGTACACCTAAATTTGACCAATCATATTTCAACACATCGTGATTCATATGTCGCTGCTAATATAGGCAATGGTTGAAATAAGAAATAAGAATCATTTACTTTACCATTAAGTTACGTCCCAATGTTCACAGGTATGGACGTCTGTGTCTTCTGCAGGTGTAGAGCTAACAGAACTGGTAGCGTTGCGAGGCAAGGGCTCAAACATGTACGGCTGTAAGCCTTCTACACCAAACCGAGCTTCTGCCGCCCTGGA
>NW_015150683.1:0-1179 GCF_000732505.1 Cyprinodon variegatus
CCTGGCCTTTAGGCGCTAACATTAGCCGCTTCTTAGCTAACGGCGGTAGCTCTCACATTGTCACAGCTCAGGACCCCGTTGCGATTACGGTCACTTAAAGCTGTGGCTTTTTTTGTGTTGCTGTTGTTGTTACTCTCAAACCCATGGTATTCTCGAAAAGATGGGACAATTAGCATTAATCTTGATGGGTAATAGTTGATTGACTGTTGAAAATTGAACTTCGGTGCCTGCAGCAGACACAAAACTAGCTAGTTCATGCCCTTTTTACTAGTTAATTTCTGAAAAACAGTATATTTATAGGGATACTTTTACCTGTACGTTGTCCGAGAGACATCTCTGCTGCAAGGTAAAAAATTTCGGGTCTTCCTATTGGTGCCAATCCGGGGTTGCTAGGCAAAAACGGTTGCTATGGGGACTGAAGACTTCAGCCAATCACGGGGAAACTGCATTCAGTGGCCTAGTGATCTCGAGCTAGGCACCTCTTTTTATATTTATAACCATGCAAAAATAAAGAAATGGAGACATTTTACAGGGCTCGATGTTAACGTTTTTATTGTCGGGAGAGAGTACAAATTTCATTGCATTTGCCCACAGGGCAAGTGCAAGTAAAAATTGTTTCTGGCCAAATGAAATGTGAAAGCCACTTGCCCGAAAAATCCGGGCCGCTGAGTGGACATCAACCCCTGGTGTAGCTATATATGTGTTTAAGCTGGGAAACTTCTAAAACCTGCAGGACAATTTCAGTGTATTGATATAAAAGTAGAATTCCTGTGTAAATAAAGTAAAGTCAGGAAGGGACTTTAAAAGGGACTTTAAAATCTTATGAATATGAAATTTACCCATCAGCAGCATAAGGTTTATTATGAAACATATTGATCTGTCATTACATTAAAATTTTGAGATAAAGTTTTTTATCAGCTTCAGCAAACTGAAGGGGTGGGGGGATATTTAAATGATTAAAAAAAACTATAAATGTATAATTTATCATAATTTAACCATTCTCTATAGAATGCATTCATATTAATGTGCATTTTTTGTGTAATGTGTAATTTTTTTCATACTTTTTTTAAATAAATAAAATAATATAACAAAAAACAAAAAAGAGAGACCTTTCCCAGTGGCTTTTGTTAAAACAGTTATATATAGCATGTCTGATTTGATCAATTTTGAATTTGTAAA
>NW_015150683.1:2478-3844 GCF_000732505.1 Cyprinodon variegatus
CCCATCCAGCCCGAGTGAAGCCCATACTGTATGGGCCCCACCTGGACATGTTTGCTGGGATCTGATTACAGGATCTGTGGACAGGAGTTCTGCATCATGTGAGTGGTGTACATGAGTGGTACTTTAGGGCTTGTCAACATGGCCCTTTGGAGGAAGACAAGAATAAAGAATGGATTCCAAAGGGCACACAAAAAGCTTCAACAGATCGATTATGATGCACACTGGTTGAAAACCATACCCAAGTATCTGTCTTTCAGGTACATACTTTAGAATTGCAGTTAAATTTAAAACCACCAGAATTATGTTTTGTTTCACATTTCATCTTTTTTGCTTCTTTATTTTTGTGTTCTAGCTCAACCTCAGACCTGGAAACCTTCCATAACCATATTCTTACAGGGCTATCAACTTTTCACCAAACCTTGGAGTGAGATTGTGAAAGAATTTGGACATGCAATGCTTGTCAGGGTCAGATAAGGACAGGCGCAGCTACAGGTTGGAGGAGTTCAGAGGAATTCAGAGAAACTGAAACAAAGTTGTAAAATGTTGAATTTTTATTTCGCAGTAAATGTTAATTTGTAACAATAACAGTTACAACATTTTCCTTGTATTTCTTTACATTCTTTAAACTTGTGATCTTCACCACATTTTGGACATCTCTGCTTCCCTTTACAAAGCGCAGCTATGTGTCCATATCTGTGACACTTGAAACAACGAAGCAGTGGAGGGATGTAAGGTCTGACCTGAAAACTGAGATAACCTATTTTGATGTTTTGTGGCAACTCTTTTTCTTCAAACTCAATGAGGATTGATAAACTTCCAACCTTTTCTCCATTTATTGTTTTTGAAAGTCTCTTCAAGTTATTCACTTTTGTAACCACAATGCTTCTTTTAAGTTTATCAAGATCTTCATCTAGAGGGATTCCATATATCACTCCTCTAATCTTTTTATTTTCTCCCATGATTTGTTTCTCCAATGTAGGTTTTGTTTTTACAGATATTTTCCACATTTAAAGCCTTATTCATTTGCTCTTTATTTTTACAAACTACCAATAGGTTTCCATCTCTCAAAATCTTTACCATTTCGACTTCTCCAATTTTCTTTTTTATTTCTCTTGACATCACAATGGGGCCCTTTCTAAATTTCTTCTTCTTCTTCTTCTTCTTTGATATTTTTGGCGGTTGGCAAACAACAGATAGATGCATTTCCGCCATCTACTGGAATGGAGTGTGGACCAGAATGACTCTCAGGAATTAAATTATTTAATATAAATGTGCTATTTTTAGATATCGAAATACTATACTGTAAATATTACTATCTGAGTAACTTCTGAATAATTGAACTAAATCTAATTTAACTTTTACTTTA
>NW_015150683.1:4522-7235 GCF_000732505.1 Cyprinodon variegatus
CTTATCCTTTTCCTAATTTTAACATTAAATTCTGGTACGATAAAGGCTACTCCTATTTGATTTGTTATATTTTTAGAGGCATCTGTATAAATGTTTACATACTTACTGTATAATATTGATTAATATAATCCTGTACTATATATGAGTTTAATATGAATTTCTTATCCTTTCTTCTTTCCAACAAAGTAAAATCTACCCTAGCATCTGTAATTCCCTTTCTGAGTTTCCAAGAGCTCAGTGCTTATATAACCAATTGGCAACACACCTGCACTCGATTGGACCAAGCCACAATTAAACAGGTAGAAAAAAACAAAAACAAAGTCTAAACAGAGAAACAAGAATAAAATTATTAATCTAATTTACAAACTCATCTACATAATGAAAGAGTCTGCAAAATAAAGAATGTGATAAAAGATAACTCAAGAAGTTACTTTAAAGAAAAACAAACAAAGCATTACTCCAAAGGAAACCCTCTAAATGGTAGAACCCAGCACGGTAATCAAAGACATCATCTAGCCAATTTAGCAGGAAAATACTTGGACAAACAATGGTGAGTAGAAAGGAAAACAAATACCATGAACAGACTTTGAACCAAAGCAAAGAATTTCAACCAATAATCCAGAAGTAATAGCTTAAACCTAAACATAAATAGATGGAAACTACAACACAATGCTAACGCAAACAAACCCGGGGTAGTAAATAGAGCAAAGTTGTAAACAATGTTTAAATTTAAGCATTACTAAGGGACAAGTGGAACACAGTCTGAAAGCTGCATGAAGCTGACACCCCACCCACGTAAAAAAAAAACCTCTGCAAATAGATTGAATGGTTAGTGCTACGTTAGTGCAGATTTGTGCAGAAAAAAATATAGTTTGTGCTACTTTTGTTTAAGAGATTAAAGATTATTTTTTAGGTCATCCAGAGGTCACCTTTCCCCCATTAAACTCTGATTTGAACCAAAGTTTCTGTGTGCTGCCACTCTTCCTTCAAACTCTGGGACCTCGATCTCTAAATGATATGCAATAGTTGGTTTAATCTAAAAACAGAACTTTGGACCATTGAGCAGCAGTTCATTTCTTTTTCTCCTTTGCCCATTTAAGATGCTGTCTAGTATTTGTGTGGTGGTTCTTGATGCACTGATTCCATCTTAGTCCGCGCCTTGAGAGGCTCACAGATTATTAAATGATTTCACCTAACAATCCTCTGCAGTTCTCTCCCTTACTGGAGCACATTTTTCCTGCCATATTTTTTCCCTTTATCCAATTTTCTGATTGGATACAGAATTCTGAACAATTGGCTTCTTCAGCAATGAACTTTAGTGTCTCGCCCTCCTTTGGTAAGGGTGTCGACGACCTACAGCGAGAAACCATTTAAAGGCCTTTGCAGATGGTCTGAGCTAATTATTTGTTAAGGGTGTAGCACCATTTCAAGCACGTAATGTTTAAAAAAGCCTAAAATATATCACTCATGATATGACTGGCCCCAAAAAAAAGTACTTTCAGTATTAAGAATTTTTTTTATGGACCTGTAAATTTAAAGTTATGTTAATGAAAAAAAGTTTTGTATAAAATGGGGTACAGGGATAACTGCTGCCTTAAAGACACTCGGAGTCAGAGCTTTAAGATCCACCTCATACAGACGTATCCGGGGACATGGAGAAACTGGAGGGCACTGTTGCTCAGTCTAACCTTTTATATTTCAGCTGAATTCAGATTTTTATATCTTCTGCAAGTCAAAAGTGGGGATAGTTGGAAAAGTGCAGAATCCATATTGCTTGAAAATGGTTGTAAAATTCTCAGAGTCGACCGATGTCGGTCCTCTGTGTTTTATCAAGTCCAAAGACAGCAGTCTGAGAGGATGTATAACACTAGATTGTTTTCTTTTCTGAAGCAGCTACTCTTTAACTACATGCCAACAGTTTAATGCTTGGTTTAATGTCAATAGTTTACAGGAAACCAATGAAGTCCTTTGAGTGGCCCTTCACTACATCTTGCAGCACCTGGACTCCTCAGGAACCAAGCCAGAATCCTGTTTGTGGACTTCAGTAGAGGTGGGCAGATCGATACTAGGATCGATATTATCAATACCAACGCTGGTATTAATATTGAACAATACCGGTTTAACAAGGTTGATCATTTTTTATTCTCCATGTTGGCTTTATTCAGACTGGAATTAGCTTTATCTGCTCAAAAGGGGATATTGTTTTCCAGTCCAATAGCAGCAGTGAACTAAAAGAAGAAGACTCTTTGCTCAGTACAGCTCTCAAGAAACTTTCATTTTTTTTAGTGCAGCAGTGATAAATGTAAAGATACAACTGTATATTAGTTACATTTTCCAACATTCAAGGTTGTTTTGTTTTTTTTATAACCCCATTTTATACTACATTCAGCAGTCTAATGAAACTGTTCTGGAATCTGATTCGGATGCTGTAAAGCATCTTCCCAGAGGGCAGCAGGGAGAACTGTCCATGGTGGAGTCGACATTAAACCATCTCTGTGGCATGCACTCACTTAACATAGACCTACATAATCCTACAATAACATGATATTTACAGTTGATTTATTAAAAATGCTTTTCAGTAAAAGTCAACAGCAATAACTCCAATAACAAACGATAATTTAATTCAAAATGTATTTATTAAAAATGCTTAACAATTCCTATAATGAATGAATAGCACAATGAAAGAAATAATGTCTCATCTAAACACTTACCA
>NW_015150683.1:8366-9727 GCF_000732505.1 Cyprinodon variegatus
ATTCAAAATGTACCAAAAACGAACAAACATATCAATAGACTATCTTTACTTTCGGAGTCCAGGTGGCTTTTCAGATGCCTTGCACCTCCATTGGACACCGAGACATATGTGCACAAGGCCTCCCGTTTGTCTTGACCCGGTCTGAAAGCGGGGAAACTCTTTTGTTGATCGTCGGTAAACATACATTTGCGCTTTTGCATGTTGTTGGCGTACTGACAGCCACGCAATCTATATTCTGATTAAGAACAAGGATGCCCGCACCGATGCGGCTCAGGGATTACGTCACACACAGCGCCATGCACAGTGCCCTAGCGCCTGTAAATTTAATGGTCCAATTAAGGTGATTTAAAAAAATCAGGATATTTCCTCTCTTTCTTAAAAAAAAAAACGCGACGCCCGGGACAGGACATGAAATACGGACATGTCCTGAGAAATACGGACGTTTGGTCACCCTAACTAAACAAACACACTCCACTTGCTGTAGGTTTGTTACCTATACAGCAGGTGTATAAACGTGCGGATAAAATGCGCAGGTTGCTTTCAACGTGCGGCTCCCTCTTTAATTTGACAGGTTGCCAATTGTGTTTAAATCTGTGGGTTTCTAATTGGTTTGAATCACTGTTCTTTCAGTAATTAAGGTTGGCTGGGTGTGATAATGTGCATATATATATCTATATATAGATGTGTGCGGGTGTATGTATATATGTGTGTATGTGTAGAACACTGTTAAACAACAATTCTTTCCCACGAAATGGATAATGCAGTGTTGGAAAACCTGGCAGAAGGGGTAAAAGTTGGCAGCAGCTGCACAATTAAACCTGAGTTGTTGTTGTTTTTTTATACCTGCAGTTTTAAGTTTACCACTCTCCAATTATTAAAAACACTGTTTGTCCACTGCACAGAAAGAAACAGTGAAGCAGCATAAAAGGAAAACAAGTCACTCTCTTTTCACCGTTCAGCTGCAATTTCGGAAAACAACCACCAGGGGGAGACAGGGTGTCTTCACCTGGGAATTTCGAACTGTAGTTGCAGTGACACACCTACGCCACCAGATGGCGCCAAAGAACACCACACGATATGGATCTCAAAACACTGGGATCAGTTGTAATTCCATAAGTTACCAGTAGAGGGAAACAAAAATCTTGTTCAGTGTCTCTCTGTCAATTAGAGACTGACATTTTTTCGGGAATCCCACGGGTCACGGGATTCCCGTGGGATTCCCGTGGGATGGGAGTCAGTATTAGTAACGATCACGTGATTGGGACGGTACAGGATTACACATTAACGGGAGCAGACGGGAGCGGGAGCAAACCAATAGTAACTTCCGGTCTGACTTTTTCACCCGCGCTCAAAAACAACAA
>NW_015150683.1:9888-12334 GCF_000732505.1 Cyprinodon variegatus
ATCC
Source organism: Cyprinodon variegatus (assembly GCF_000732505.1). NCBI lineage: Eukaryota > Metazoa > Chordata > Actinopteri > Cyprinodontiformes > Cyprinodontidae > Cyprinodon > Cyprinodon variegatus. Next base: position 9,893 of record NW_015150683.1, read on the forward strand.
ACTCCCGTGTCAGTCTCTACTGTCAATGTGACCTACACTGACTCAGTTTGATGTGACTTTAAGAAACTATGTAATGCAAAAATCCACAATCTGATCTCACAGCTTTCAGAATAGCAGCAAACAACACAATTGAAGTCCAAAATCACCAATTCTCTATTGGATTATAGGTCTGAGATTTAATTAACTGGCTGTTAAATCCACACAAACCCGCTGGACTCAGTAGCTGCAACACTGGAAACACACCCGGTTTATTTTCAGCAGCAGTAACGTTTTTAGCTATTTTAACAATAAGCAGTCTGGTTGATTAATTTTTATTCATACAGCAAATGTTTCAGTCTCAGGCCCACTCACCCTGGATGAAAACTCAAGCCTTCCAAATGGAAATGGACAAAAAGGTTTGCAGGTCATGCATAATAAGGGACAGAACAAACAATGTCTGTTAATGATGTTGATCATTTCATGTGTTTACTGATGAGTAAAGACAAAGCTAACAGGATGAACTGCATGTTATGCTATAGTAACATGTGTTGAGCTGTTGTTGAAGCTTGGACAAGCTTTATTTCACTAAGGGTTTAAACACTGATATAACATTAGTGTCCATGTGTTCCTCATATGCTCATTACATTTCGATTACCAAGTAAGAGTCATTTAGTAGAATCCTGATGTCTATTCGCTGCTAGCTATTTCAAAGAGGGTAAAGAATCATTTCACTAAAGGTTATTGGTTGTTGATTAAGCAAATCATTTAATAAAACAGTGTTTGTCTATAATCTTTTATATACCTCATGGATTTGCATTGTGAATTAGTCTGGAAATATTCCAATTTCCACATAAACGTTGGTTTTCAAAAACCAGATCCATCTTAAATTATAATATGGTTTTCAACCATGTTCATTTTAAAACACCATTATTGACTGAAAGGCTCCCCACCTGTCTCCCAAATACTTTTCAGTTAAATTTCAATTAAATTTCAATTTAGTTTAGTTTATTCAGATGGCACCAATTCACAACACATGTCATCTCAAGGCACTTAACAGTTCACCAGATCATACAGTCAAATTGATTCAGAGTTTTCCATCTAAGGAAAACCAGTTGATTGCATTGACTCATTAACTCGAATGCAATCCCTCACACTAAGCATGCTTTTAGCGACAGTGGAACGGAAAATAACCCTTTTAACAGAAGTAAACCTCCAGCAGATCCAGGCTCGATGTTAGCAGCCATCTGTAGAGGCCGACTGGGGTTCAAGGAGATAGAAGCAGAGATAGAAAAAGCAGCGGTAAAAGTCGGCCCCGTTGAGGAAACACACAGCCACGCAGACGAGCTCTGAGCCAACTCCCATGCCAGAGGACGAAGAGAGCACATCCAACCAGTCACAGTCAGAGAAACAGGACTACACTGGAAAAACAGGCTGATCTCCAACATCTATAAACAACGGTGTTGATGGCAGCAGCACAGATGATATTTCTCTCCAGGATGGAGTCACAGCCAAACAGGAACAGACCAGATGAAGCTACCATGAAAAAAAGCAGAGAGAGCAGAACGTTAAAGATTGAACCAACAGATTCTGCAGAGTGGGAGAATAGAGATAGAATGAAGCAGAATAATGAAATAGGGGTCTCTGTGTCCTCCAGAAGTCTAAGCCTTTAGAAGCATCACTATAGAGATAGTTCAGGATAACCTGAGCCACTCTAACTATAAGCTTTATCAAAAAGGAAAGTTTTAAGCCTAGCCTTATTTTTTTATTTTTGCTTCAAGGGACAAATGACTACTGTAAAACAGCTAGTTATTGATGTGTGACATAACTGCATTTTTTTGTAAGATCTACTGGACTGGACTGGAGCATAAAAGCTAAATTACTTACCATGGATTCTTTCACTACTTTCTCAGGGTTTTTATTCCTGAAGACCACCAGTGCCTTGAGGATGCACTCTCTTTTCCCATCAATGTTGTCAGCCGGAGTATGCGAGCCACACAAAGTATGTCAGGAAACCAAAGCATGAAGAAAACTATTTTAACAAACAGGGAAATAAAGAGTTATATGACCTTCACGTGCAGTGATTTATTTTTTTGAGGCGATGGATGGTAAATTATTTAACTTACCTTCCCCAAATTGTCGGTTTACCGTTTGTTGCTCTCCCTTCGTCTGCACATTCTGGAAGTAAAGTTTGTTAATGCACTCCGTGCTTGCACACTACTGCCACCTTGTGGTTTTTTCACAGTGTGCATTTTTGTAATGTCATTTAACACATTTGCTGAGTTGGAATTCAGGGGCTGCATCCTCCGAACACTGATCTCTGTTTATTCACTGGATTGCTGAAACCTCGAGAAAAGTGAAGACGTTTCACGGGTAATTATACAGTCAGTTGATCTACTAACCAAGAAGATCCATGTAAACGTGATGTATCCAATAGTATGTAGCGTAAAGTCGGGGTGCCGGAGG
>NW_015150683.1:13639-15402 GCF_000732505.1 Cyprinodon variegatus
ACACGAGAACGCTCAAGAACGCATATTGAGAAACGCCCAGTGACTCAGGTTCATGCCCGCTGACCAAATCTATGTTCGTGTTATTACCATAGTGTTATTGTGAAGTTTAATAGCGCATATATTCACCTGAGAACTGATCATGTCTGTGTGTTACAGACCCTGGTTGCGTGCACTGAAGTGTATATAATAAAGTAGTGAATCTCAATCTATTATTTATTTTCATTTCTACAGGCTCATAAAAAAAAAAAAAAAATCACAACAACCCCTGTTAAAATATACAAAATGTAATATATGGCTTGATATTAACAAACTGTGATAAAATTTGGATAAAACCAAGTTTATGTTGCCTGGAAACTGCGAAAGTAATACAAATTTACATATCCTGATAAACCTGAATGCAAAACAATTATTAATTAGAATAAAGAGGTAACTTAAAATCAATTTTTAGAAGTTCTACTTAAATAAAAATGTTAAGTGCCAATAGCTTGTTCCCTCTTTCTAAGTTATTTAAACTTGTAATTCTTGATGAACTTTTTGCAGGTTGATTAACTGCTACTTAAAATAATTAAAACATAATTCCTTAAAACTATGTGGATTAAACATTAACTTATGGCTTTTTTACATGGCATACCAACAGAAGCAGCTCTGCGGCTATGTGTCAGAAGCATAAATTGGTCTTAATTATGCTAAACCGTCGTCACGCACCTCAAAAAAAATCCTCACTACGCGTCGGACGGTCGCAAACCCGTGCAGACCTCAAGCGGAGACAAAAAGCAGCTGTGATTGGTCCTTGGTATGCCTTTCCGACTGTATGTGTGGTGGTCCTTCTCGATTCGGTGCCGGGGCGCGCCAGTTTTAAAACCAAGGAACAACTACAATGGACAACCTATGCGTCCTCCTTTGTCTTTTTGCCAACTCCATTGACAGAACCTGTTCCTCTTTGATGTCTAGCAACCCTAGATCTGAAAGCTTCCAGAACTGGAAAGACTGCAGATGCTTTGGCTTACATTTTCAAAGTCCATGATGCACAGGTGATTATGCATTTCACAGGTCTACTGTTGGTAGTTTATTGATTCAGATAAGCTTTTTCAATTCCATAATTGCATCAAATAAGTCAGAAGGCCATCATAGTTTTTTATTATGTGCAGATATTGGTAATTAATTAATTGGTAGTTAGTTGGGGAAGTTTGCTATTGGCTTTGATCATTGAACTGTATTTTCTCAGGAAATACATGATGTCCTCACGAGATGGACCACTGTTCTCCATGCCCTTCCTGTTTATCTAAGTGAGGAAGGCTCTGAATATTTCAGATCATGTGTGGTAAGTCTAAGAAGAGAGATATCAGACCTGCCAAGTGGGGCGTTAGAAAAGACTGCTAAGAAAATCAAGTAGCCATCATTAGCCTAACAGTGGTACACATAAAAGTCATCTCTCTTTTTCAACAAATAGGAGCACAACGCAGCAGAATGAACAGGGGTCCATTTCACGAAGCAGGTTTAACAAACTCAGATTCAAATCCGCAACTCTAAATTGATCTAGCCTAAAGTCGGGGACTCTAGTTTTCGGTTTCACAACAGTTGCTGTGAACTAGTTCAATCAAATCCAAGTAGAACCACTCAGAATTTAGCACGTGCGCAACAAGTATGAAAAGCCATTTTTAATGGAGCAAAGTTTCGAAAAAGTCACCATGACAACAGGCAACAGGAAGTGCCTTTCACCCCACTGGAACTAGAGATTTGAATGCAGAAATGAAAAAAAAAAA
>NW_015150683.1:16827-17610 GCF_000732505.1 Cyprinodon variegatus
GATGTGTTTAAAAGCTAGAGAAACAGCGCCACAGCTGTAAAGGAGAGGAAAGTGGAGTAAGAGAAGATTGCTGCACGGGTTAATGCGCAGGTTTATATGAATTGGACTTCCTGCTATCATGTGGCAGGCTGTTTTTACATTTATTAAAAGCACTCTCCTCTCTGTTGTTCCATTTGAAGATCACTAAAATAAGACTCTTCCTGATAAAAATCACACTCCTAGACTGAACTGTAATAATATATTTTCTAAATTACATTTTTGTAGCAGAAACTGAATTTTAGAAAGTAAAAAAAAAAATAATTATTCTAGTAAGAATTAAGTTTAATACATCTAGAAATGTTTACACATTTTAAGTGTTCATTCAGACATTTATCAGCTTGACTACTGTATGTAAGTATTTATTTCTGTCATAGTTAAAGTAATGCAAATGCTGACCAGTAATATTAGGAATATGGAGATCTGAAATTCATGTTTGAAATGGTCATTTAGACAAAGAAGCAATGTTTTCAAAAAAATTTTCAATATCAGGAATACATTCATTAAAACTAGTACATATCAAAATTGCTTGCCATAGTGTGCTGTGAACCCGATAATATTATTTCTTCAATGTTAGTAGATCAGTGTATCTATTTAGGTGAAATATTCTGGCACCAGGTAAATCCCTCCCAGGGTTCCTGCGGGTCCTTAAAAAGTCTTAAAAGGCATTGAATTCTTCAAAATAAAACTAAGGCCTTAATTGGTATTAAAATGTCTTAAATCAGTCTTTCGTAGGTCTTAATTTTT
>NW_015150683.1:17809-22059 GCF_000732505.1 Cyprinodon variegatus
TAAAAAAATTTGAACATACATGAGGCACAGTGTATTTTGTGCAAGAAGTCATTTAAGCTCAGAACTTCTAAAACAAAGTTTGTGAATTCAGTTAAATGGTTGTTAAAATATATCTGTCATTTGTGTGTTTTTAGCTTTCTTCATGTATGGGAAGCTTTTCAAAATTTGAAACATTAGTGCAATGGTTTATGTTATAATAAACCTTTGGGTTAAGTTGTCACAAGCAGGTTTTTCTTGTGTTTCTTGTGAATTTGGTCCTAAATTTTTATTTCAAGTGGCATTAAAAAGTCTTAAAAAGTCTTGAATTTAACTTGCCTTATGCTGTAGGAACCCTCTCCTCCTCATGTTGATTAAGTCTTCTTTTCCACAGTAAATACTAAGTGGCTGTTTGCAGCCGAGCTTCAGATGTTATCAACCCAATAAATGACCATTGTAAGAGGCTATCAGGTCATTAGAATGGCTTCAGATTGCGCCAGTAGTCTCATTAGGTTATCATTGAGTGAATCCTAATCCTAACCCTAAAGTAATTCCTTTTTTCTTTTTATTCCTGCAGAATTAATGAATCTATTAATGTGCAATCTGAAAATAATTTCAGCAGTTCTTCATGTACTGTAAATATAACTAAATAAAAACAAAATTATCTGTATCTCCCTCATTTAAAACAAACCAAAAACAAGTAATTGCATGCCCTGTCAACTGAGTTGTAGAATCATCTCCCTATAAATATTTAATTCTCTGTGAAAAACTGCAGATCATTCTTTAATAAGCTCCTCATCAGACGACATGCATTGTTTATTTTTAAAACTTAATGTGTGTAACGGACCTAGTGAGTGATATATATATATATATTTTTTTTTATGCACAAAACTATAACAAAAATCAGACTAAATCAGGCAATAGAACAGCGTGATTGGCTTTAAGGAGAGGGGAGTCAGAGGACTCCAAGTTTACTGAGGAAAACCTGCTACTGACCAGGGTAGCTCTGTGGAGAATGTTACTACGGCAACTGAAACAGAGGTTAAGGAAACTCTCTTTGTGAAATGGTAAAGTCAGAGTTTCCCTGTTTTTAGGTTTAAAAAACTATGAATTTTCGGTAAACCTGCTTCATGAAACGGACCCCAGGAGTCTTTCAGACTGGTGTATTTATTTTTAATCATAGGATAATCAACTGTTATCAAAACTGACTTAACCTTTTTCTTGAATTAAAGAGGTAAGTGAAACACTTTGCCAATGGAACAAGACAATTTACATTCAATATAAGAAATAACAATTATATTATCTTATTACAAGTGCATATTATCTAATTATCTTATTATCTTATTTTAAGATATAAAAAAAAGACTAATTCCATTGGCAAATCCTCTTATTTACCTGCTGAAATTAAGGGTAAATACACTTAATTTATAACATTTTTACTCATTTTTAGATCCTTTTTGCAGTGTACAACTGTCAGTGACGATGACACAAGTCCAGTTCACTACCACCCAGTGAGAGTCTCTGTGGTTGTCAACCTTCCCAGGCTTGCTGATGCCTTCTTGGTAATGTTTGGACTGATCCATGCTCTACTACTCAACTATGGACTCACCAACACTTTTTAGTTCACACAGATAATCTTGCTTGGTCTTGATGACTCTAAACTGTCACCCAAGCTGCAGACTCCTAAAAATCACCTGATGCTATATGTAGAACAGAATAGAATAGAAAATCCCTTTATTGTCCCACACTGGGGAAATTCTGGTGTCACAGCAGCAAAAAGATAAAAAAAACCAAAACAATATAAAATACTAAACTGTAAAGTGTTTTAACAATATAAATACAGTATAATGTTTAGTTCAGTATCCAGAAAGCATTGGTGGATTCTGATAGCTCACTTTGTTTGAGCGAAACCCACATTCGCCAGGTCCATGTTGACTACTGTTCAATGTTAGTGTTAAAGTTGCTGTTCTACTCAACTAAACAATGTATGCCCTTCCATAACAGCTAGAAATCCAGCCAAAGAATATGTTTTTTATGTCAGAATATGTGACTGAATTATATTTTTAACAAACATTAAAATGTGCTCTTAAAGGTGCTCTTCATATCATCTTTTCTTCTTTTTCAAGCTCTCTATATTCTCTCTCTCTCTCTCTCTCTCTCTCTCTCTCTCTCAAGTGTTGCTCTAAGGGTGAGTGTGGATGAGCATGTTGCAGCACACAGATTAAAATTACATTAAAGTTGTAGAGAAATCAAATTTAAATGTCAAATCATTTGGGCTTAAACATGTATATAAATGTACTTTTTATCAGACGATATTGTCCCAAAATGTAGAAAATCTGTATTTTTGAAAAAAATCCTGCCTTTCTCATTATCTTATAAAGGCCAGTTATTTATAATATGTCAGCCTGTACTCCTAAATTCAGCTAATTATATATCAATCGGTCATCTGTCGATCAAATTTTTTTCGGTCATAGCATCTTGATTCATATTTCGCAGCTAATAAACGCAATGGTTGAAATAAGAAATAAGAATCATTTACTTTACCATTGAGTTCTGTCCCAGTGTTCACGGGGACGCCTGTGCCAGTTCTGTAGAGCTAACAGAACTGGCAGCGTTGCGAGTCAAGGACTCAAACATGTACGGCTGTAAGCCTTCTACACCAAACCAAGCTTCTGCCGCCCTGGCGTCCTCTTCCACAACAACTTCGTCCCCATTTTCCTCCTCTAAATAAAAAATGTCTGATGGAGGAGATTCATCCACGACCTTCGACACAAAACTCTCCTCCTCTTGCATGTTTCCACTGTTCATAGCGTTCCCAATTAAATTTCCCATTGGGAACCTACTAGCACTAACTTGCTAACTGGTTAGCAAGATGCTTCCGACAAACTGGCCACAACCAAACTTGCTTGGAAACCTTCCACCACAAAAATCCCGACCCCTTGATAAGCGACCAATCACATTCACTTTATTCACCCGTGTAAAGTCGGGCACCACTCGGGAGAATTCGGAAATGCAACGGTTGGAACAGCCACTTCCCTACGACTTTAATAATTGAGGTATTAAAGACCAAAAAATACTCAATTGCTATTTAGTAAGAACAGAGATAACCTCAGGGTTTCCGCAGGGCATTAAAAAAAAATCATTAAAAGTCATTCAATTATTAGTTTTAAAATTAAGGCCTCCATTAGCATAAAAATTCATTAAATGATTATCTGTGGCATTTAAAATACCTTTTCCAAAAATTATAATAAGTTTATAAAAAAAATTGTCAGATATATTATATCAGATATAACCGGTTCCGGGTGTTTGCACGGAACTGCTTCTGGTTGATCTTAAAGCAGTGTGTTCAGAGAAGAAGCATGAGGCGGAGAAAAAAGTTAAGATTGGGAAAGTGCAAATTTCAGCAAAATGGCCGGAAAATGATGAATTCAGGACAACTGAATTCATCAGGATTTTGCCGTGATTTAAAACGGAAAAATTAAGCTTTGCACAATGGGTGTCAGTGCTTTATAATTTCTCATGAAGTTGAACAGCCACAGATCAGCTGGCAGTGGTAAACAACAGCTAACAATGTCTAGTTACTTCTCTGTAACCAACGCCGTCACGTCCGCAGTAACCGCAACCAGCACAAACTGTGAAGCAGAAGCTGGAGCAAGCTCTACCACCACTTAACGTCAGGAAATCAGACTGTCTTCAAACATTTAGATCCAATGCAACACTGCATGCGGAGGTGCTCTGGCGTCTAAACACAGCCATGCAACACCACACATACGCTTCTAATGAAGCTGTATCCAATTTTGTTCCAGGCAATGTTTCTAGATTTGGAATTAGCCAAATCTTTCGCCTGTGGAAAGGACAAAACTGGTTACATTAAAGTTTGGACTCGCCCCACACTTCAAAAATTAACTGATTTCAGCTGTCAACAATGCAGGACCATTTGTGCTGATGTTTGATGAAAGCTTCAGCCAATCAACAAAAAATAAACAACTAGACGTGCATGTTCGATTTTGGGAGGCAGGTTTTGTTCATTCGATTTTTTTGGATCACAGTTCATGGGGCATTCAAAGGCACAAGATCTACTGCATCCACAGGCGTAACTTTCTGAAGGCCTGGTGTGGACATGTCCCCACCAGCTTTGGCCTTGTGTGGACATGTCCCCGCCAGCTTTGGCCTGGTGGGGACATGTCCACACCAATAGTTTCTGCTTTTTTTCCCCTTTTCCGCTTATTTACTTTAGCCAAAGGTAGCAGAGGTTGGGTGCAACTATCTGAGTC
>NW_015150683.1:23386-25321 GCF_000732505.1 Cyprinodon variegatus
AAACCTAATAAAAGCTTTCGGATGGAGTAACAGTGGGTCCATCAGCCCCCACCTGAGTGTCCTCTCTAATTTTCATCACAAAGTTACACCCTTGACTGCACCACAGAGGTGTCAAGTAACGCAGCACAAATACTTCGTTACTTTTTAGGTATCTATACTTTACTACATTACTTATTTTTTCTCCTACTTCTGACTTCTACTCATTACATTTTTAAACAAGTATCTCTACTTTCTATTCCTTACATTTTTAAAACAGAAGTTACTCGTTACTTTTGGCTTCAGTTTAATGCAGAGGTCACGGATTAGTGGACTGCGGTCCGGTGTTATGCCGAAAAGTTCATGCCTGCCGAGAAATGCATCCCCAGTCGCGGGAACACGCCTCACCCTATACAACTGCGATTATCAACGAGGAAAACGGATTAAAATATGACCAATGGAGCTAGTTGTTGTTATATAAATAAATATATAAATAAATAAATAAATTTGGTTATTTGACAGATCCATTTACAAAAGTACGGGGGTTATGAACAAGATTAAATCCAAAGATTTTGTCCGAGGTACGGCTGATTTATTTTTTGTAGTCTCTTGTTATTCACACACAACAATAAACAGTGATAGCCGACGTGAGTTTGGAAACTGCAAAGCTTTGTCTTAAGCGGAAAATCAAACGCGCATCTACACAGCACAGCGTTCACAGACCAGTGTGATGCATTCACGAGCGTCAGGGAGCTATGGTGCATTCAGGAGCTTGGGACATTTCACACTTACAAGGAAAGACACGGACAGAAGAAGACAGAAACGGAACAGAACTTGGCCGTTTCTCAATTCACGAGAACGCGAGTACGTACTCGCATTCTCATCAAGTCCGTTCTTGGCGAGAACGCAGGAAGATCGGACTTGACGAGAATGCGAGCATGCAAGCACGTATGTGCATTGGAACAGAAGCGTACTTGTGACGTCATCACATGCAACGTTCTTTAGCATTTCTTTAACAGTCAAAACTATTTATTCCCTACACAAAACATTTTGAAAACAATATTTTTAATTTCTAAAGCTTAAAAAACATTAAAAAAAATTACCAAACCGTGGGTATAAAACCAGCAATGGCGGGAATTTCTTTGTTGGGAGTTGTACTGGTCGTAGTGGTTGAGCTGATTACATCTTTGAGAAAAATCAGAACTGTATAGAAGAAAAATGAGCAATATGAGCTATATTGCTATTGCTCTGGTACTTTGTGAGCTTTACCAGCAGGCTGAACAGGAGGTGGCGCAGTTGAGGAGGCAAATCAGAAAAAGGAGAAGGTTGATGCGGCAGAGGAGGCTAAGAAGGCAGGCTCTGCTCGCCCATCTTTACCAACTGGTAGGATTTTAAGATTGAAAGCCTATTTCCTACTTTTATCTTTAAAAAAAACCCATTGAGGATGCCATTAAACACATAATCACGTTAAAATTGTGACTATTCATCTATAAATAATTAGAACTAAAACACAATATTAACATTAGTAACAGTATGGCAGTAGGGTTGACCTTCAAAGCATTGAATATTAAGAAAGGACGAGTCATTTCTATGTCTGGCCACCTTTACAGTGATTATAAATTCTGTGCAGTAAATTCAGATTAGATTAAATTGTAAAAATACAAGTGAAGGGGAGCCAGTTGTTAAATTTACTATATTCGACTAGTTCTACAACACTATTTTACCTTTTCTTTCTTGAGAATTATATGAATCTGAATGTTAACCAAGTATAGTTTTACGCTGTGAAAAGGTAAGAATATAAAAAACAATTATGGTAACATATGGTAAGCATTTTTTATTTACAGGAACAAACAGCAACAAAATATGTGAGGATTAACACCTCAGTGCCAATCCTCCAAACATTTTTTAATGAAGGGGACCTGAAACCAGCCTTCAGACTAAACAGGGCCACCATCGTCA